>NC_061122.1:139767606-139840547 GCF_002878395.1 Capsicum annuum | reverse complement strand
ATACATATATATATATATATATATTTAGCTATATGAAGTTATGGTAGTACTGTATTTCCCCCCTTCTTTGTTCATATAGTATAGTCATTCTCCACCTTGTATATGATTATATATTGTTCTTTTTCCCTTTATTCTTATATTGGCCTAGGATATACAGTATATTATTGTCCTAGATTTAATGCAACTGGAATAGGATAGTTCAACTTGATTCTTCCTCAAGTTATGTTAGACTCTGACATGTGTAAGATAGTTGTCCCATATTATTATTATTGACTTGTTATATGATTTCTGGGATATTGGGTGTAGTTACTACTATAATTATATAATTTATGTATCTACTTTATCTTTGGAGATCAGTTGGAAGATACTTACTGAGTATAATTCATTTCGTACTCATGTTATACTTTTGTAGCCTGGAGATCATTGTATAGCTTATCACCGTTGATGTGTGCCTCGTGTAGAGATGCCATAGTTCAGAGACTTAGAGTGGGCTCCTAACATTCAAATTATTATTTATCTCTCTCTTGTGTATTAGAATAGTGTTGATGTTGTTTTAGGGGATAAGTTTTATCTGTGTATCTCTTCAAATAATTCACTTTTGTACTCTTGGGATATTAGAAGTTCGTATACTAATACCACCAATTTTTGGGATTCTTTTAGGTGATTATGTTTATTTAATATATTTTGCATTCCTTTTCTCATATTATTGAGTAGTTTATTACTAGTCGTTATGCACTACGGATTGTCTTTCCTATTGGGGTGTTATGGTAGGCTCTATCATCACCTGAGAAATTTGTTCCTTACAAATTAGTATCAGAGCCTAGGATTAATTGGTGCATTAGTACAGAGCTAAGTGTTAGTAGAGTCTTACGGATCACTTCGAAGATATCTGAAACCTATCTTTGAGAGGCTACAGTCACATTTTAGTAAATTTACTTCTTGACACTATATCGTGTGTCTGCATTGTTATGAACTTCAAACATATTTTTTAACTCAATTCTATACTCGAAGGATGATGCAACGTTGTCGATAGATGTGAACGAGACAACAATACATGTTTTCTAAAGTTTCAGCATAACATTTGACTAGAGAGTAAAAGATGGTTATCGAAAATCTGTAGCGGCAACCAAAAAAAGATTTGGACCAACTTAGGCTCTAGTTGAACTTATGACTACTTTAGCCTTTGAGGCTCAGAATTTGGAATTCCACTCATGTTATGGATTCGTCCCGGCCATGGATGACATTTTATTCATAGAGTATACTTCAGACCGGATTTGAGTTTATTTGTGTTCGTTAGGGTTCTTTACCAGATTTAAGTACAACAATGGTTTTCTCATTTTTTTCTAGGCATTTTCCTATGTTACATCCTTTTGAGCCATTCATTGGTGCATGGATGTGTTCGAGTGTTAGTATTGTTACTCCATTTGGTGTTGAAGAACTTATTAGCAGAGGAATCTTCTTTCCCTTAGGTTTTTGATTATGAGAGGACCATAGAGAGCCTATATTGAAACTTATGGAAATGGTGGTAAGAGGCATTCTATTAGTTTAGAGTTATTGGTATTTTATCTGAGAGTGGGGATTCTGCCTGTAGATTTCAGCCTCACCTGTAACCCATCAGCTCTATACAGATAGTATTCCATACTATAAGTATTTTTCATATAAGTCATGATAAACATAGTTGGTAGCATCCCCATCATACTTGTGTGGTGTGGTATGCTTCTTTAGGACATGATAACCATTCTAGATTATGAGTGGCAGTATCTTAAAGTATTCAAAGATCTGGGTTTTGTTTTGTCCTTATGAGACACTAGTTCTGAGAATGCCCTAGGTAAGAGATAGATAATTAGCTAGAGTTAGCATGTATTCCCTGCCAGCCTATAGTCCTGAGACATGCTATGATTTTGGAAGTTTGGACATAAATTATAAAATTTTCTCTCGGCATCAATTGACAAGCCATTTTATCTTAGTTTGTATTCTTTCATTATTAATGCTTTAGGAGTTGTTGCCACTATAGAGACACTGACTCCTAGTCTAGAGAGTTTACCTGACATGATATTCTAGTCATTCAGCTTATTTAGATCAACTCGTGATGTTGTAACATCTTATTTAGGGCACCTCAGTTGATCATTCAGTTGGTCGGTATGATTTGGACCTATACAAATTTATTTTAATTATTCCATCAGGCATATGATTGTGAATGACACCATGATTGGTGTGCTTTTATTTATTACATTAATATCTTATTATGTGTATTGGGGTTTTCATACCAATACTGATTATATGCCTTAAGGAATTAATATCAATCATTATGTGCCTTATTGTTGAATTCATGATTATGTTACTACTCCATGGTTTCTTTCTTTTAGTAGTTGTTGGAGTAAATCTATAATAATGTTTCCCTTATGGGTATGGTTTAAGGTTTGAGACCCACCCATCTAGGCACATTAGCCCTATTATAGTCCTTGTGTGGTCCATGGTGTTGATATTCATTTTTGTACCTCCTGTTCAGTAAGTTGATATTGATATTGGTTTTGTTATTGTTACCACTGTGTAAGGTTATTGATATTTCTTGATATTATTTCTTGATAAATTTGATCGTATCTGGGTAGTTTTGTAGAGTAGTATTATCTAGTTATACTTTAATTTTCTTGTGATATTGTTTGGTGGCTTGAGTAGATATAGCCTAATTTAATGGTTTCTTTCCCTTACCAGGGCAAGATTAATTGTGTTTCCTCTTGGTTAGCTGTATTAGATTGTATTGGAGATATATATTTGTATCGAAAGAAATTTGACCTTCCATGGTTTTTTGTTGATTTTGAGGTGTCAATGAAGTTATGTTTCCCGTTATTGAGTTTGATATTCTTAGACTTCCCTCCTACTCTGTAAAAGCTTTTAGTATGGCTATCCCTTCCTATATATCCCATTTGTGAGACTGACAAATTGAGGTCCATTCTTTGTTTATGTCTATTTTATCGTTCGATGGAGATATAGGTATTGATGTTGAGATATCATGAATTCATCTCACAGGTATGTTGGGTTTGTTAACTTGGGATGGTTATCCCTATTTTTACTATGGATGTTAGATACTACTTTGTTACTTTTATATATTTTGTCTAGTGGAGTTAGAAAGTCAGAGGAATGTGGCCTTTCCAGTGATCGCTTCTTATGTTGGAAAATTAAAAAATCTTTAGCTTGAGTTATTAGTTCTCCAGAGGTGTTCTTGACATTGACCTTGGTTTTGAGATTGGTAATTCTTCTTCTATGAAGTGATTCTTAGGCGGATTTAGAAAATCCCCATTTCGGCATTTGTTCGACCTAGTGAGGCTTAATGGTACGTTTCTCGTTAGTGATATATACATGTTCCTGTTTCATTGCCTAAATAGAGTCTTGGATTTGTTAGTTCCCGACTTTAGTTTCCTTTTTATCGAGTTGCTAGAGTTTTTTCCATTTTTGGTGTGGTTTACCACCTTGGGATGTTTTCAATATGTTTTGATAGTTCATGCCCTCTATCGGATATAGAGTAGGCTATATGCATTATCTGCTGGTGGTTCATCCACTTGTATGATTTGTATTCTGCAGCTATATTTCATTCCCTCTAGCTGATATAGAGTTAGTTGCTTGTGTTTCAGTTAAAGGTTATCCCTATGGTGGTTTTTGTTCTTTAGATATGTCTCAACTATTGTTTGGTATGATTTATCTTGAATATGTCATATTTGGATACTAGAGTTGATTTGAGATAATTGAAATTGATATAGCCTTATTGGCTCAGTTTTGGATTTGACTCCTTGGATTGGAGATTTGGAGATATGATAGATTTGGAGCATTATTGCCAACCCATTTTTAGTTTTGATTTAGGTATTTGAGACCTAGCTATTCAGTATTGGTACTGATATTTCATCTTGGCGTTGTAGAGTTGCATATAGTTTTTGTTTTAGACTTTTCCTTTTTCAGATTTCATTTAATGGTTGGTTAAGCCTACTCAGTGATTTCCTATTTTTTCTGTTCGACGTCAGTTGGATTGTAGTTGATAATGTTCAGATTATAGCCCATGGACCCCTTATTGGTTACTTCAGTTTTGACCTCGACTTTCAATTTTCTTTAGGATCTTTGGATGATTTACTTAGTTCGACTAATATACTAGAGTTGTATTCATTATGGAGTCATTCGGGGTAAATGAGATATCCTGAAGTGGAATATTCTATAATGAGTAGTGTTATCCGGGGGTCTATCGGAAACAGCCTTTCTACTTCATCAGAGGTAGAGGTATGGACAGCTTACATCTTACCCCCACCAGACCCCACTGGGTGGGAATACACTGGGTTTGTTGTTGTTGTAGTAGTGTTAATTTGACTTCAAAATTTCTTTTTGATTTTCATCAAGACTGGTTGCAACATTGACATGAGTTTATCTCCATTTGTATTCTCTAATAGTGCCTTATGAGTTTATTCTCTTGTTTGTCGTACGTAATTTTAGCGAATTAGCTTCAGTTCTTTGAGTTCTCCTTGATAAGACTATGCAGACGAGACAAGTGATTTTCCTCCTAGCTTATAGTAGAAAGCATGTTCAAAGTGGTAAAGAAAGGTGATTTTTGGATTTGTAGTCGATTTTATGACTCATGTCATGGATTTCTTTGACTCAGATTAGTCTTTGTTGATTTATACGTATATAGATAATGTATCAGCGTGTTGTGGTTCAGAAATGTGTGAATCAGTCTTCTTGGTTAAGTTTGAGGCCAGTTAGCGGTTAAGTTGAGTTTTTGCAATTTGGAAGCATAATAAGAATGCTAGTTGATAAAGGGATACTTGTGGTGAAATCCCTTAGAAGTGTTTTCTCTCCGCTGAGGTTATCTGGGAAGTCATGCATGGAGCATGTGGGCCCAGTAACTCATTCTTTCGAGCCTTTTAGATTCATTCTATCTGTTGACTTTTTTGTGACGAAAGTCATTTTAGTATGGATAATGTATTGAATCTTTAGGTCATTTTCCATATTTATGCTTATCTTTCCCATTTGAGCTTATCCATATGACACGACCCAAATCAGGCCTTGTCGCATGGGCATCTCGATCCCAATAAGGACAGGAGATCACCCCGTTAACCTAACCTAACCTAACCATCATATCAATCTACAAGTGTTTGATGAACTCTGAAAATATAAAAAGATAGTGGAAAAAGACTAATAATCATAACTTAAGAAGTGTCTTATCAATCCATTAATGTCAACATACTAAAAAACACACCCAAGTCCACAGTCATCCTCAAAGCCTCTACCGATCCTATGTCTATATTATGTTGGGACATGCCCCCAACAATACCCAAAAACAAAGTCGAAAACAAGTCTATGAAATAAGATAGATAGACCATGAAGCGTTTTCCTTTCAAAGGATGGAAGCTCACAATTTCAAAGTCAACACATGAACCGCTCGGACACCTGATCACTACGCAGGAAGAGAAGAAGACGCACTGGCCCCTGTGTCACATGGGGACAAAACGTCTAGAGATGGTTAGCAATTGGAGCATTAGCATGTAACTCAAGGGTAAGCATAAAATATTGTCATTATTCAAAATCAATTTTGACCATCATATGCAACCACACTTCTACACAAAGGCATATATGAAGACATTTATACGCACATAAAGTTCAAACCAAAAGGACCAAGGCTTAGCATTCATTATGGAGCACTTAAACGTATTACATGGAGTGGAGGAATCTAACCTTCCTTCCTTATCGATTGGAGGGATTGAACTCCTCGATCGAAATAGGAAAGTGGACTCCAACCATCAGCCATCTTATGAAGCATGTGGACTCTAACGACAAGCTATATTAGTAATCATATGGACTTTAACCAAAAGCCATCGTACGAAGCATATGGACTGAAACCGCAAGCCATCTTAGAAAGCATGTGGATTCTAAACACAAGCCATCTTATTATGCATTTGGTCTCTAACCACTAGTCATTTTAGTAAGAATGTGAACTCTAACAACAAGCCATCTCATTAAACATATGGACTCTAATCACGTCATTTTATTTAGGTAAGTGGACTCAAACCACCAACCATTGTGACCATTTTTACTAGACATTAGGACTTTAACCCATTGTCCATGCATTAACATCCATTCAATTCATTACTCAAGGGCTCTAACCCATTTATAAAATTCAATCCATCAAGGGAACAATTAAACACCATATATGACCACAAGGTCTTCATGAACCATTTATCAATCAATCACTTTAATAGGCCAATTCCTCATTTATGGGTACTTATGACCCGTTTGTTAAACCACAATAAAAAAGAATCTATATATGCAAATCATCACCCAAAACATGTATAAAACCAAGATTAAACAATATTAAACAATAGTCAATACAATACATCAAAACACTCAATATTTTGTTTCAAGACCAGCATTTACAAATCATAAAAAAGTTAAAACACATGATATTTGATAAATAGCAATAGTAGTAGAGTCATATGCCTTGTAGTTAAAGATTCACAGAGATATTTTTGGTCTCTAAGATCCTAGATGGCCTCCTTGATGAACCCTAGCCCCAATCTTGTTGAAGAAGTTTAGAGAGTGTTTTGGAATGGTTTGATCAAGTCCAAATGTTTAATGAAGGGCCAAAGAATGGTATAAGTTGTGGGTTATAAGGGTGGGAAAAATCTAAAATGTCCTCAGCTTAAAAACTAAAAATCGAACCCACGAGGGTTCGACACCCCCTTGACCTGTACCCTAGGGTACGAGTGGTAATCTTACTCATACCCTAGACAACACATAGGAACCCACATACTGACCAACATACAACCATATAGGTCCATGTCATACCGTAAGGCATGAGAAGTACCCTTAGAGTCGTACCTTGGTTAGAATTATCAAGATCATCCTCAAAACATCTTATGATTTGGAAATGTACGACTAGTACCCTAACATATGACTAGCGAGAGGCTAAATCATACCTTGGATAGAATTCCATTAACTTAGACATATCATCATACAAGAGGGTGGGTACTAGTCAAAGCATAGCATACTAGTGGTATGCTTAAACTGTATCTTGTCCAGAAACTCAAATTAGGGAATTGTTCTTAGGGTTAAAAACCATGGTGTTTCAATTCTCCCTAACTTGGATCATTCATACTCGACTGATGCGTAAGGAAAGCAAAAGCATGATTTAACACATCCTAACACATTAAGCTACCTTAAACCAAGTTTAAAAACAAAAACATACAAAAAGGATAAGACACATGTTGTGATTATTATCAAGAAATATTCATTCAATTGACTTTGGGACTCGAACCCATTGTTTATAAAAACACTTTCTCAATTCAAAGTTTAGGGACTTTAAACCATTCCCTATAAGGACACAAATAAAGTTAAGAATATTAAAACATACCTCAAACACGAGTTTAAAGAACGAAAAATAAATATGGATACTTGAACTTCATGTCCACTTCTGCCACCCAAGTAGCTTCTTCGAACTTTTGGTTCCTCCTAGAACCTTTAATGAAGCTACCTCTTTAGTTCACAATCGGCAGACTTGATGATCTAAGGTTCTCATTGATACCTCCTCATAGGAAAAAGAGTCCAAAATACAAACATCCTCCAGAGGAACAACCAAAGAAGGATCACCCATATATTTTGGTAACATGGACAGATGAAATACAAGATAGAGAGAGATTAAACAAAAGGGACACTCCCACTTATAGGCCAAATTACCAACCCTCTATGAAATCAAATATGGACCAATATACAGGGGAATATGTTTCCTGTTCCTAAAAAATAGTATTTCATCTTTAATAGGAGATACCTTTAAGAATACCAAATCACAAAGGTTAAACTCCAAGTCCTTACTCCTCACATCCACATAGGACTTTTGGAAAATTCGAGCGGCTTTCAACCTATCATGAATCACCTTCACCTCCTCCAAGAGCTGGTAAACATAATCAGGGCCAAGCAATTTACCCTCGCCAACTTTGAACCACATAATAGGAGAATGACACCTCCTACCATACAACACCTCAAAAGGAGCCATACCAATTCTAGAATGGTAACTATTGTGTTGGGTGAATTCACTCAAAGGGAAAGGATGAACCAGCTACCACCATAATCAATCACATTTGCATGAAGTATATCTTCCAATGTCTGAATAGTCCTCTCTTCTTACCCATCTATGTATGTATGGAAAGTGGTACTAAGGCACACCTTACTCCCAAAACCTTTCTAGAATGACTTATAAAAGTAAGATGAGAACAGAGTGCCATGATTTAAGAAGATAGAAATTGGAGCACCATGAAACTTTACAAATTTTGCAAGATATAACTTAGCATTTCCCTCCAACAAATAACTAGTCCTCACCACCAAAAAATAAGCTGACTTGGTCATCCTATATATAATGACCCAAATAATATCATATTGATTCTGATATCGGGGATAACCAGTGATGAAATCCATATTAATCACTTTCCACTTCCCTTCAGAAAAATCTATCTCTTGGTAAAAACCCATGAGTCTTAAGTGCTCAACTTTCACTTACTGACACACTATCCACTTAGACGCATAGCCAGCCATATCTCGTTTTATATTATTCCACCAATAGAACTCCCTAAGATCTTCATACATCCTCGTAGAACAAGGATGAATAGCATAATATAAACCATGAGCCTCGACCATAATCCTTTCCCTTAATCCATCGACATTAGGAACACATAACCTACCTCAGTACCTCAAGATACCATCACCACCAACCACAAAATCATAAAAATTTTGTTGAAAAATATTACTCTTAATCTTTATTAAATCGGGATCTTACTATTACTTTTCCTTAATCTCAATGATAAGAGATGACTACGATACCTAATGCAAAAATACACCACCATCCTCAGAGACCCTAAGTTGATCTACAAGATTAGACAAATGATGAATGTCCTTCACCAACTCTCGTCTACCATCATCCATACAAGCTAAACTCCCCATGGATAACCTGCTAAGAGCATCAGCAACTACATTAGCTTTACATGGATGGTAATGGAGACTCCTATCATAGTCATTCAGTAATTTGAGCCATCTTCTCTACAAGAGATTCAACTTTTTTTGAGTAAACAGATACTGGAGGCTCATATAATCAGACAAGAAGTCAACATAAACGCCATAAAGATAGTGACGCTAAATCTTCAATGCAAATACCCTGACTAATAAATCCAAGTCAAGAGTAGGTTAGTTCATCTTATGAACTTTTAATTTCCTAAAAGCATAAGCCACCACCCAACCATGTTCTATCGATGCACGGCCAAACCTTATGTAAAAAGCATCACAATACACTACAAAACCCTATTTACTCTCGTGCAAGGTCAAAATTAGAGTCGAAGTTAATTTATCCTAAAACTTCTCAAGACTACTTCCATGCACATCCGACCATAAGATCTTGACCTTCTTCATGGTCAACTTAGTCAACGGAGTAGCTATCATAAAAAGACTTTCAAAAAAATCTCCTGTAGTAACCCACTAGACCCAAGAAGCTCTGAACATCGATTGGAGTCGCAGGTCTTGGCCACTTCTTAAACACCAAAACATTTTGTTGATCTATCATGATCACTTCACTAGAGATAATATGACCGAAAAATATCACAGCCTTCAACCTAAACTCACACTTAGTGAACTTGGTATTCGAAGGTGATCGACATGATCCTTCTCACTCTTAGAATTGACCAAGATATCATTAATGTAAACAATGACAAAAAAATCCAGAAATAGATCAAAGACCCTATTCATCAAACCAATAAATGCAAATGAGGCATTGGTTAACCCAAAAGACATAACTAGGAACTTATAATGACCATACTAGGTTCTGAAGGCAGTCTTAGGTACAACCACTTCCCTAATCTTAAGCTGATGATAACTTGACCTAAGATCAATCTTAGATAAATACTTCAAACCTTGATATTGATCAAACAAATCATCAATCCTAGGATGAAGATACTTATTCTTTATGGTCACCTTATTAAACTAACGATAGTCAATTTACATCTGAAGGGAACCATCGTTCTAGCGCACAAACTATACTGGAGAACCCTAAGGAGACACACTAGGATAGCTAAAACCTTTACCTAAGAGATCCTTCAATTGCTCATTAAGCTCCTTCAGCTCTGTCGAAGCCATCCTATACATAGGGGTGGAAATAGGATGAGCATCCGTAATAAGATCTATCCCAAAATTAATTTCCATATCGAGAGGAATACCAGGAAAGTCATCAGGAAAGACCTTGGGAAACTCATTAACCATGGGAACGAATTCTGAAGAAGGATCTTTTGAGTTACAATCTTTAACTAGGATCAAATGATACAAACACCTTTTTGAAATAAACTTTTAGGATCTAATATATGAGATGAACCTCTCCTTAGACACTAATGAACCTCATTCCCATACAATGACCGGCTCATTAGGAAATTTAAACTTTCTCGTATGGGGCCGACAATCTAAGGAAGCGTAGCACGAATTCAATCTATCCATCCCAAAAAATATCAAAATCAACTATTTAAAACTTTATCAATCTACAAAAGTTTCTCTTCCACTAACAGATACCCCACACCCCCTGTAGACTCTTTTATGAACTACAAAGTCTTATATCGGGGTAGGAAAAGAAAAAGTAATCAACAGACACTCAGGACCAAAACCAAAATGCACAACCACAAATAGGCTCACATAAGATAGAGATGACCCTTAATTAAGTATACAATAGATATAGTGGGAAAAAAGTTTCAACATTCTCGTAAAAACATCTAGAGATGCCTCGAACTCCTGGCAAGTAGAAAGTGCATACAAGTGATTCTAGCCAGTACCAGCACCGTAAGCTAAAGTAGAACTCTTCACTGTAAGAGCAGATAAAGTAAAAATATGGGCATTTTTGTCCCATAAAGCCATTAGTGAGGGGAACGGTCACTGTATGGGGCCCAATATGACCATATCTAAAATATTTATTCATTTTTTTCTCACACTAGCTAAGATGATGCTGACCATATAATTTATATGGAGGGTAGGATGGAGCAAATTGAGCCAAACTAGCTTAAGATTAGGCACCCCATTCTCAAAACCCACCATTAAACTAAGATCAATAATCATTTGATGGCCTTAGGTAAGGAGAACTAACCGAGTAGAAAGAATAAAAAAACCCCTCTTCTTTCTTGGCCACTTACTACTATCTCAACAACTTTGCTCAAAAGTCCTAAAATTCTTCCCTTGCCATTTACTAAACTCAACCTTTTTCATTTTCTGTTCCTCTACTAGTTTTATATACAAAATATATTCATATCTTTGATCAACAAAGCCATCTTTCTCTCAAGGTTCAACTCATGAGACATTCCTAAAGTAAATATTTGCCTTCTATCCCTCATGCTGGAAAATATCTAAGGAGCATATTTAGTCAATTAATAGAATTTCAAGGCATACTCCATAACATACATCCTTCCTTTCTTCAGATTAACAAATTCATCAGCCTTCGCTTCCCTCAACTCTAGAGAAAAGAAGTGGTTTGTAAATGTATTGGACAATGAATCCCATAAAGATTCTCTTATCGAAATCATCCTTTGCCTGATCCTATTCTTCATACCATAGGTATGCCACATCCTTCAACTGATAAGACTAAACTCCGCCACTTACATATTAGTGAAATGTATAACTTTCAAAATATTTTCCATCTTATCTAGATAAGCTGAGGATCCTCCTCCCCCCTAACATTGATAAAGGTCGAAGAACTTATCCTTATGAAATGGCCAATCCTTGTGGCCTTAGAAGATGGAGTAATAGAAGCACCATGCTCAGTATGAGAAGCTACATACTAAGCAATTATATATATCAACTAAAAAAACTTAGATTCGTCAATTAGCCTAAGGAATTTGTGGAAGAGGGCTAGAGAGAGTTGGAGGAACTCCAAGACCAAAAGTAACTGATCCCCTAGATCGAGTTTAGATTTGATAAATTTGATGAGTTCCGCACCTATTTTCCTGAGTTGGCACATAAGGGTTTACCTGAATATCAGATCTTCTTAGAGGAATGATCTGAAAGGTAAGAAAATAAAAATTAGAGGAATCATTGACCATAGAATCTAGAACTTGAGATAGAACAACAATAAAGGGAGACATTTTTAAATGCCTCATAGCCCATCTCTTATAAATATGGCATGCTAAACACCCATGAAAAAGAATCTACTTAACACTACTTTATGTACATCCAAGTGAGCATAAACCTAGCCTCTGATACAAACTTGACATGGCCCTAAATTAGGCCTTGTCTTATGGGCATCACAAACCTAACAAGGACCAGAGATCACCCCATTAACCCAACCTAAGCATCACATACACCTAAAAGTATTGGATGTATTCTCACGTTCATATTAGTTAGCATTGTTCATGCATATAACCCTTTGCATTTAGCCTACCTCACTCGTATACTCAGTTCATTCATACGTACTAACATATTTGCGCTATGGTGCTTTCTCTTATGTTACACCATCGGTTCAGAGGTACGAGCTTTAGATTGCCAGTAGCATTCCAGTGTTCAGAGTTTGAAGTGAGTCATTTTTATTTGAGGATGATATAATTATTGCTTCATTTGTAGTTTTAGTTCAGTTGCTAGATGGAGTTAGTTGGGGACATGTCCCATCAACTCCTTATTCAGATAGTTCAGAGGCTTTCCAGACTATGGCATGTTAGATAGTTATTTCAGATTTATTTTGGTATTGTTATACCATTTTCAAACATTATCTTATCAGATGTTTATTCAGATTTGAACCTTATAGAAATTCAGTACATGTTTTCGTATTTTCATGTTATATTATGTAGTGTACAGGTAAAGATATCAGTCATGGGATAGTTTGTGGTCTTTTGGGGTCATGAGCATCGTGTAGCATTTCGGTTTAGAAATTGGGGTGTTACATAACCACAAACCATTGTGACCATTTCTAGTTGACATTGGGACTCAAACCCTTTGTCCATAAATTAACACCAATTCAATTTATCTCTCAGGGGGTCTAATCCATTTAGCCAATTAAAGATATCAAGGCTACAATTCAACACCATATATGACCACAAGGTCTTCATGAACCATTTTTCAACAAATCAATTCAGAAGGTGAATGCCTTAGATTCTGAAAACATTCAAGTCAATTGTTTATCATAAAAACCTATACAATACCATTCATTCATCATTAGCAATCATATACCATCATTTAGTTCAACACATAAAAGAATCTCATACTTAGGAACTCTAACCCCTTTAAGAAAGAAAAACTCTAAAGTCATCAATTCACTCCATACATAGCCTATAAGTCTTTAAAATATCATTTACCAACAATTATTTCTCAATAAATCATTGACTTACTTCAAAACAATGTTAATATGTAACTATATTTCTCTTAGACTTTTTCAAAAATACCCTAAGGTCATACCTTTACCATGACAAAAACCCAAGTAAAAATCATAAAAGTCAGGGTTACTCATGACTCGTTTGCTAAACCACAATCAACAAAAACCCACGTATGATAATTATCACCAAAAACATGTATAAACTTAAGGTTAAGCAAGAGTAGAAAATATTCATTATTATACATCAAAACCCTAAACATTGGCTTAAAAATCATTATTTAGAAACCATAATCAAGGATAAAAACAAATGATATTTGATAAATAATAATTAGGGAAGATTCACATGACTTATACATAGAGATTCTTGGTCTCCAAGCTCCTAGAGGGTCTCCTTGATGAACCCTTACCCCAATATTATTGAAGAAGTTTAAAGAGTATTTTGGAATATTTTAATATTTTCCAAGTGAAGAATGAAGGGCAAAACAATGTTATAACTAATTCTGTCAGAAGGGTCGATGCGTTGGAAAAGTCTAAAATATCCTCAGGTTAAAAGCTAAAAATTTAATATAGAAGGGTATGACTCACTCCCTTGACCCGTACCCTAGGGTATGAATGGTACCCTAACTTATTCCCTAGAACTTACCTCGGACCCCTATACTAACCAACATATGACCATATAGAGGAAAGTCGTACCTTAAGGTATGAGAAGTACCCTTAGAGTCATACCTTTGTCAGAATCATCAAGATCAGCCTTAAAACATTATAAAAATTTTATAGCATATGAATGGTACTCTATTATATTACTAGGGAGAGGAAAAACTGTTCCTTGGATAGAATTCTATTAACCTAGACTGATCATCACACTAGAGGGTGGGTACTAGTCTTACCCTAGCATAAGAGTGGTATGCCTAACATTGCCTTGTCCAAAAACTCAACTTATGAAATTCTTAAAAGTTTTCAAAGCAAAGGTGTTATAACATAGATGCCCCAAGTTATTTATGACTTTAAGGGATTGTCGATTTGGTTGCGGGGCAGTTCGCTTAGTATTTTGTGCTAATTACCTATTTAGAGGTCCATGCTGGTTTCAAAAGACAATGCATAATAAATTCATATAAATAATCTTTGATAAAAATTTTGAATATGCCAATAGATCCATAATATTGATTTTAGGCTAGGTAGACCTTTTGTTTGGATCCCAACACACTCGAGCTTATTTTGATGTATCGATCGAAATGTTAAAAAAATAAAAGTTTAGGTATGAGACCCACATTTAGTTAAAACAACTTTGGATTTAAAATCAAAGTTTGTCAATGCATCTGAAACATCAAATTTAGTGTAGTTACATATCTTATTTGAAAAAATTGGATTCCAAATGCTTCCCGAGACATGGGCCAAAACATGTAATCAAGTTCTATATTTCATCTATCATATGGTGCAGCCAAGACCGCAATAGCCAAGGCTTTAGTGTGATCCCAACTTCTATGAATGTATCCTATATGCGCACGATTGCATGGACTAAGGGCCTTGGCTGGTTCTTTAAATATCTATTTTTTGCCGAGAATTTGCCATTTATTTTTTCTTTGATAGCTGAAAACCCTAATATGGTGTGATAATCACAAATTTATCATGGTGGGTAACCTTGGAGCATAATTATAATCTTTTTTAACAATTATTTTCAAATTTAAGGCGAAAATCCTTTGAATTCATACTTGAAATTCCTAGTTTGGACACAAAACCCTAACTTAGCTTAGGGCTTGATTTTAGCCAAAAGTATACTTAAATTTCACCCATTTCTTAAGGTTTATTAGATCTTGTTCATGTGTGAATATTGGGCTGGTATCAAATACTTATTTTCAATATATGTGACCCACTTTGGGTTTTGGTGTCGTTTTTGTACCCACAATAGTGCAATATAGGTATGTTAGACTCATATTGATGAGTAGATTATTGTTTTGATAGTGTGATGGCATTTTGGGGATCTTGAAGTAAAGACGAGCATATGGTGCATGAAGTGAGGTTTTACAATTTGTCCTTGAGGTAGACTTTGGTCTAATTACTCTTCATAGATGGTGTTTGACATATATTGCGTGTTAATAAAGATGTTAGGCTTGATTATGATTATAATAAAATGGACTCAATTGTTGATTATTTGGGATTAGATGATTGTTTTATTCTCATAAGATTGTATGTTTGTACCTCTTTTGAATCTAATAGCCTTCCCTCTCTAGTTTAGAATTATTGTAGTTTTGTTCTGACGTAATGCTATGTTTGGGATAAGGTTTTAGCATTTGAGGCATGAAGTGTATATTAAACCTTATTGTTATAGTGTGGTAGTCTTGAAATCATAATTTGGGTAGAGTTGACTTGAGTACCCTTGTTTCTATTTGAAGCTCCTATCTTTTGCTTGAACGAGGTTTACTTGACATCTAGAAGTTGGACAAAATACCTTAGCCTAGTTTGGGGCATAGAGTGCCTAATTATGGAAATTGAGGGTTAGATGTGGGATTATATGGCCCACTTAGGCCTAAACATATGCTAATCCTTGTGGAATTAGTTGTACATGTTATACATAACTGAGGCTAGTAAACATTGAAATAAGGTTACTTTGTGACTTTATAACCTATGTAAATGTTCCTAGATTGTGGCTTTTGAGTTATGGTTATGATACTTCATTTGGAAGTGATATTGGGCATTCAAAAATAAAATTCCTCTTAGATAACTGATAAGTCCTATAAAGCTGCTAATTCTTCTTTGACTTGATGATTTCCCTATAAAGATGTTATTTCCTCTTAGACTTGGTGATTGGCCTATGGATTTGCTATTTCCTCTTGGACTTGGTGATTGGCCTATGGAGTTTCTATTTTCTTTAGTCAAGATTGTTGGACCTATAAAGATGATGTTTCTCATGTATGTCTCAATTGGCCATGAGAGGTGATATTCTTTATAGTGATGATGTATAACCTATTAATATTAGATATGCTATAGATGATTACATGTTTATTAAATATTATGCATCCTAGATGTGAGATATCTCTTATATGAAAGATAATTGCATGTTATTGATATTATGCCTCCTATATGTGAGAAACCTATTACATGTAAGATGATTAGAGATATGCTATGGCTTATAAATATGATTATTGATATGAGTTTTCGATATGTATATGGGCCTAAGGCTGTGATTATGATGTTGTGATTATTCCGGATATATTTCTGGGCCAATGTCCGTGTTATAATATTATTAGGTATTCGACAAGTGTTTATCCTTGTAAAGGATAAGAGTACAACTTATGAATACATATATATATGTTTGTATACGTATCTCTTTGTTATGGGATGAATTAAGATGTAGTATATTTCTTACGACTTCATTTATTGGATATTGGTGATGACATACACAGATTTTGTACATTCATGATTACTATATCGGTAACTTATGCAATTCTGGATGAAGTATAATCTTATGATTGTTCTGCCTAATTAATGGGTTAAGCTGTATGGTAGTTTGTTGTTTATTAGGTGACTACAGCACATGATGGCTAGTAATCTAAGGTATTAGTTAATAAATCTATCTTAGTCGATATATGGTAGCTAGCAGTGGTTAATGCATGACTAATGATGATTTTAGATCTAGCTTAAGTAAAGATTAGTTGATATTGATGACTAAGTTTTTTATGTTAATTAGCTGATAAATGAGGAATTGTGTATTAATAAGGTTAGATAATAAGAGATGTTGGTAATAAGAGGTGTCTAGTTAATAATGATGATTAGTTGATAAATGATTAATTAATGACTAGTTAATCAAGTATTAGTTGGTAAATGAGGGTAAGTTATAGAATGGTGTCATCTAATAAATGATGGTTAGACGATTAGTTGTTACAAGTTGTCTAATAATGGTTAGCTAATAATATTGAGCAAAGAACAAATGACAATGATGGTCTAGTGATGCACCTTGTCTGGATGTCAGAGTTGGATATTAAGTAAATAGTTACTATTTGTTATCCCATGAATAAGGACTATGTGAAGGATAATTTTTATGCTAATAAATAGAGGTCTAGTGATGTCTAGCGAGCTAGTGATTTTATCGTAATAAGTGTGAATTGGCAAATAATGAGAAGATGGGAAGTATTGACTAGGTAGATATTCTTTGGTGATATGTCTATATTTATGATTGTTTTAGTGTATGTTATTCGGTTAGGGTATATATTGTGATGATGATATTGATAACCGACATGGCCGGAGGATATTATTATATTGATATTGATACCCGGAAAGGCCAGAGAATACTATTGTAATGATGTTGATACTAGGTAAGGTTGAAGGATATATTGATAATATGTTGATAACTGGAAAGTCCGGAGGTTGATTACGATGATGATGGTTATAATGATGAGATTAGAATATTGATTGGGTACCTTGCATTAATTTCCTGTATGTACATCCCCAATCACCAGAATACACCTATTTTTATCAGGCAGTATAGGATATTTTCATAGATATAGGTGATTTATATGCCATGTATTATTTTATTTTGATTCAACCTTCTAAGCCTAGGGAGATAGGGGCACGTATAGGTTCGACTATGTATTTCGTTATCCTGAGTAGATGGTTATTCATGACATTATTGATAAAGGATTTGAGGTATATGTTTGGCCTCTTCTATATTATGATTGTATTCTAATGCATGGTTATTTCACGTCTATCCATGTGGATTAGAAAACCTGAGTATGACAGTAGTTAAATCCTGATAGTATTATAAGGTTTTAGAAGGAGGATTTGATGATATAGGTTATGCTTTGAGATGACCTCATATTTATATGTATATATATATATCTAGCTATATAAAGTTATGGTACTATCGTATATCCTTCCCTCTTCATTGTTCATATTGTATAGTCATTCTCTACATTATTGTAACACCCCAAGTTTGGTAGCTCGGATGCTACACGGTTCTCATAATCCAAAAGGACCACGAGCTAACCCATGACTGGTACCTACTACAATAATTGAGTAACAACAATGTATAATACGGAATAATGGGCTGAAATTCCATAAGGTTCAAAACTGTAATACAGATAAAAAAAATAATAAAGTCAGATAAAACATCAAAATCTAAAATACTGAATTCTGTCTAAACATCAAGTCTGAAGAGCCTCTAAACTGAACTATCTGAATAAGGATTAGATGGGAAAATCCCCCAACTAACTCCATCTACTAAAATACTAAATTGAATCAGATGATGAAATAAAAGAATATACTCGAATGATGAGGACTCACTACTAGTGTACTGCTGCTGGCTGAATGTCTGAACCACTAAGAATGCTCTGGTCCCCTATGTTTGAACCTATGGTATAAAAAAACATAGCGTTAAAGAAAAGTATATGTCAGTACAGCTGAATGTACTAGTACACAAAGTGAGGTAAGGCTGAAGGCAAGGGTTCATATGCATGAACTATAACTTATTGAATAATATGAACATAATTGCGTAAGAATACATGCATGAATGTGTAACTGTAACTAAAGTCATAAGGATTTTGAATACTGAGTTTACTTATAACATGAATTACTGATAACTGGTATATTTGAAAATAATATACTATTTGGTAAGAGACTGTGTCAGATAGTATTGTTTCTGATGAAACTAGCTTAGTTTCGTACTGAGTTGAGTGACTGTATCTGACAGCCCTGAAATGTTTAGAACTATTTGAGTTCTTTACTGAAGACTGAGACTGATACTGTGGGAGGTAATCATCTAACCAACATGTCCATTTTTTAAAAGATTTGGAGTCCAACCTATAACCCCAGTTGGAAGGGTTTCAGTGCTGTGCCACAGGTAAAGAAACTGAAGAGATACCCTCATCTGGCATGTTCTCAAATCAGAATGATGGGACCCTCAACTATCACGAATAGCCACCTCATCAACCCTCTACTAGAAAGTTTGGATGTCACAACCTACACTGGCTAGGTAGTTCTAGAATACAAGGACTACTTCTAAGGATCACAATATCTACTGGAAGGTGAGTCCCCATCCTTGGGTTGACTCGATGCTCAATCCTACTCCCAATAGAATAGACACTGAACTGGTTTACTAGTTTATACTAGTTTGGATTAATCTACTACTGATGGTACTAATTAACTGAATTGAGATAATTTTACTGAGTTTTGTTAACTGACGGAATACTACTAAGTTCTGTTATCTGACTAAGTTTACTAAGGACTGAACTGAATACTGAATAACACTTGATTAATACTGAGTTTACCGAGTTTTCCTGAGTTCTATAACTAAACTATAGTACTACTGATCGTGACATGGTTAAGACTATTCTATAACTAACATTGGCTCTAGACACACAGCTAAATTATTGGGTATTAAATACCCCAGGACTCGATAGCATGCAAATAATATGATATGATAATTCTTGAATACTTGACAATAGTCAACAACTCCCAATATGATCTTATAAGCAATTTCATCAAATATATACTAGGTATAGCTTTAACATGGAAGACATTGTGAACATGGGGGTATTGCATAAGTTAAACATTTAGACCACCATAGGATCATAAAAGCAACATAGTCTCAATTTAGCATTTTATCAAACACACGGTAGGCGTAGCTTTATACTTGGGTATGATCAACAATGCTAGTACATCACGACTTTATAATTCAAGGGTTTCAATATAAGAGAATGAAATTTCCACTTACATGCTATCATAATATCAAGAAACACATCAAGATTTCAACTTGGAGCCCATTCCACAACATCAACATGATTACATTTAATACCAGAACATAGAAATCACAATTCATGTTTTTGTAAGAAGTTTCTTAAACTCCAAGGGTATAAGGGACCCTTGGATGAAAACTTTACATACCTTGTTAAAGAATTTTGAGAAATAAATAGTGGAATCTTGAGTTATTGATTTGAAATTTAAGAACCCTAAGGCTTGTTCTTTAGATAAATTGAGAAAGAATAAGTTTATTTGCTTCCTAGGGTATTAAATTTCATGTTTTGGGGGATAAGAGTTATGGGAAAAAGACCCAAATACCCCTAAGAATACGGTCTTTTAATGAGTAAAAATTTGATTGCCGACGTGTAAGTCGATGCGGCACGTTGATGGCACCAACGTGATATCCAATGCGTCGCACCAAGATCGCACTGACTTACTGGAATTTGTTTCTGGTAGCTGGATAAAATATTAACCAACGTAAATAGGTGATTGATATGCTCGTATTCTAGTAGCACATTTACGACTTTTAACTCGGAATAATTGTAAGTTCTTAAGTGACTACTGTTGTTTTTTATTATATTTCTTTTGATTTTGTAGGAAAGTCAAGATGGATGAAAAATCATAGAAGCTATGTCAAGAAGTATGATTTTTGGTGGAAGATGTAAGAAATTAAGTTCAGAAGATTTCATCTGATGACTTGGTCTGATAAGCTATCAGATCTGTGATAAGTTATCAGAATATGGCGTCACCTATAGGCTGAGAACAAGAAAGGTGAAGCGTTTCTATGATATTTTCTGATAAGTTATCAGATTTGTGATAATTCATCACAAATGTTGTCAGATTTGTGATAATTCATCAGAAAGGTCTTCACATATGGGCAGAAGGTCTGAAGAAATTTTGTGATAATTTATCAGATTTGCAATAAGTCATCCCAACTATCGTCAGATTTGTGATAAGCTGTTACAAATGTCGTTACCTAAGGGGTGAAAATCTGAATTTTTAATTTTGACTTTCTATTAAGTTACGGTTATAAATAGAAGCTTTTAGGGTTCATTTATCATCTGGAACTATCGGGAACTCATTCCAACGGCTATTTTACTTCCCTTTAGTCTCTAAGCTTGTAATTCAATTTTTCAAACCTTTAATTTAGTTGTGGGAAATTCTTATTATACTTGGTGGGGAACCAACTTTGGATTTCATCTTTTGTAAGTTATATTGCTTTAAATTATGAATCCAATCATTGTTATCTCTTTCTATCTTATGAGTAACTAAATCCCATAACTAGGGTTGCGGGACCTATGACTATTAGGGTTCGAGTGATTATAGAAATATCTTGATAATTCTTTTATATTAATTATTTTCTGTTGGTTGCAAACAATAGTCTTTGCTTACTTTTGACTTGCTTGAGATAAGAACTCAACTCGAGTAAGAAGTTAATTATGAACGAGGATTTGGGAAGGTTAAGTTCTCATCTAATAATTAACGTTGTAACTAGATTCATCAACTTGAGATAAAATTAGTATGAATAGAATGACTTCTTAAGTTTGAGAGAATTAGGGAGTTCAACATCTAGTTAGGTTGAGAAACAATTAGATGGATAGTTGAAACTAATAATCTGGTGTTTCCTGCAAGTCATGGGAACCCGATGCCACAACTATTATTTAATGGTGATTAGTAATCATAGTGATCACAACCCTAGTTTATTCTTTATCATTGATTTGAACTATTGAACTTTTGGCTTTGAGTTCTCAAGCAAGTTACAACTTTAAAATCTGTTTGATCATTGAAAACCTCCATTTTATATTTTTGTGCTAGTTGTTTAAATTTAAATTGTAGCTTTAGTTTCAAACTAGTTTAATCGCCACTCACATTGTTCCTTGTGGATTCGACCCCGACTTCAAATTTGGGTAAATATATTGACTATGACCACCTTGCACTAAATTGATGTGTAAGTTGAGAGTTATCAGTGATGCGGTGCACCAACATTGTTTTGGTACATTGTGTTGGGATTCTATAGGAGCTTCAAACGAAATCCATAAAATACAAATCTTGTTTGGGAACACTTATTGACCTTCCTGATCCTAATTTAACTATTATATAGACATTTGAAGGTCTTTAAGGTCGCAAAATAAAATTGCCAACTTTCAAATGCCTTAAAATAAACTAATTATGAATACTTAGCTAGAATTTTCTAAGTCTGGGACCCCTTAATAGGCTTAAAGGACTGAATTAAGATAGGAAATTTTGTGGGGTCGTACAATATCTCCTCTTTGGGAACATTCATCCCCGAATGAGACTGACTGAGATGAGAGTACTAGTAGGCTGAATCTACTCACTAGACATGAACATCTGGAACACAACTATATGACTGACATTACTGATATACTTAATTATCACATTAAACAAGCATATCTGATGTATGAATACATAATTGAGTTGGTTCATGAATACATGACTAGGAGTACTAATAAGTTGAGTTTCTTGTGTTGATCATGCATATCTAATACATGAATACATGACTGAACTGACACTTGAACATAAAACTGAATATATAAAGGTAAATGATACCAAGTTTGTAATAGAAATATGAGCATAAATCTAAATAATCTTAAGGAAAGCCATTATCTTGGGCTAAGTCTGTATTAGCGGAGAAGAGGTGAGGATACTTGGTCTGCATGTCTGCTTCTGCTTCCTAACTAGCTCCCTCAGCGAACTGATTCCGCCAAAGAATTTGACTAGAGGGACCTTTTTGTTCCTCAGTCTGCGAGTCCGGTAGTTAAGAATTTTGATCGGGATCTCTTTGAAAGAGAGGCTATTCTAAATATCTAGGCCCTCTATAGGGACTACGACTTTTGGGTCACCTATGCACTTCTTAAGTAAGGAGACATGGAACACTGGATGGATTGAAGATAAATCGGAAGGCAATTTAAGCTCGTAGGCTTCTTTGCCGAAGCGATTGAGAATTTTGAAGGGACCGATATATTAGGGACTGAGCTTTCCATTCTTGCCAAACCTCATCACTCCCTTTATGGGAGAGATTTTCAAATACATATAATTGACAATCTCGAACTCGAGATCTTTTGTAAGCATATCAATTTACAATTTCTGTCAGCTTTGAGCTATCTTGAGCCTCTCTCTGATCAACTAAAATTTATCTAATATATAAAATGCCAAGTTAGGCCCTACCACTATGGCCTCAGCCACTTCAAACCAACCAATGAGAGATCTATATCCTTTCCAATAAAGTGCTTCAAACAGAGCTATCTTAATACTGGAATAATAGTTGTTGTTCCATGCAAACTCAATCAAAGGCAAGTGGTCATCCCAACTACCTTTAAAATCTATAACACAAGCCGGCAGCATATCTTCTAAACTTTGTATAGTCCTCTCTACTTGACCATCTGTCTGAGCATGAAAAGTCATACTTAGGTGAACTCGAGTACCAAGACATTTTTGGAATGCTTTTCAGATATGAGAGGTGAACTGGGTACCTTTATATAAGGCAATGGACAATGGAATATCATGTAATCTAACCAACTCTCTGATGTAGAGTTTGGTGTAATCCTTATCTAAATAAGTGGTATAGACTAGAATAAAATTAGCTAATTTGGCCATCCAGTCTATAATGACCTAAACTAAATCATGCTGACGACGAGTATGAGGAATACCCATCACAAAGTCCATGTTCACTTTTTCCCACTTCTAAGTAGGAATATTTAACACTTGCATAAAACCACTAGTCTTCTAATTCTCAATCTTAACCTGCCTACATATCGAGCACTTAGCCATAAATTATGCAATATCTCTCTTCATCCCACTCCACCAATAGATCTCCCTCGATTTATGGTACATCTTAGTGGTCTCTGGATGAATAGAGTAGAGTGCTCCATGAGCTTATTCAAGAATTCACTATGTTAAGTTATCAATACCTGACATACACAGTCAACCCTAAAACACAAAACAATATCTCTCCCTTAGGAGAAAACCTCAACCTTCCGATCTTTGACTGATTCTTTTAACTTGACTATATTGGGATCTTTATCCTGATTCTCCTTCACCTCGAAAACTAGAGATGATTCTGAACTACTCTGTACCCATACACTATCTTTTCCTAAGTCAACTAAGTGGTTACCTACTCGGGCAAACTGATGTACTTCCTAGGATAACTTCTTCATATTATCCTCAACATGAGCAACACTACCTATAGATAGTCTATTAAGAGAACCATCCACTACATAGGCCTTGCTCGAATGATAAAGGATACTCACGTCATAGTCTTTCAACAACTCCAACCACCTTCTCTGATGAAGGTTAAGATCTTTCAGAGAGAATAGATACTGGAGGCTCTTATGGTCTATTAACATATCAACGTGCATCCCATACAAATAGTGCTTCCAAATCATTTAGGCATAAACTACAACTGCTAACTCAAGATCATGAGTAGGATAGTTCTTCTCATGGGGCTTAAGTTGTCTGGAGGCATAGGCTATGACCTTACTATGATGCATGAGGACACAACCCAAACCTACTCTGGATACATCACAGTACACCACAAAGCCATCTGAACTATCTGGTAAAGCCAAGATTGGGGCAGAGGTGAGACGAGTCTTCAACTCAGGAAAACTCTCCTCACAAGAATTTGACCATTGAAACTTGAGTTTCTTCTGAGTAAATCTAGACATAGGGGATTCAATAGGCAAAAATCCCTCAATAAAACTGTGCTTATAACCATCCAAATCAAAGAAACTCTTGATACCTAACAGAGAGAAGGGTTTAGGCCAGTTTCTCACTTCCTTGGTCTTGTAAGGTTCAACTCTAATGCCATCACCGGAAATGATATGGCTAATGAATGCTACTGAACTTAGCTGAAATTCACATTTACTAAATTTGGCGAATAACTGATGATTTTTGAGAGTCTACAATACTATTTTGAGATGGTTCACATGATCATGTTCACTGCGGGTGTAAACAAGGATGTCATCTATGAAGACTATCACGAACATGTCAAAGTACTACTTGAACACACGATTAATCAAGTGCATGAAGGCTACTGGGCATTGGTAAGACCAAATGACATGACTAAAAAATTTAAAGTGACCACACCGTGTTCTGAAATCTATTTTTGGGATGTCACTTTCTCTAACTCTGAACTAATATAGCCGGATCTGAGGTCTATCTTTGAGAAATAACTGACACTCTAAAGTTGGTCAAACAATTCATCGATTTTGGTAAGGGGATACTTGTTATTGACTATGAATTTATTTAACTGACGGTAATCTATACACTTTCTGAGAGAACAATCTTTCTTATGCATGAATAACACTGGTTCACCCTACGGGGACACACTGGGTCTAATGAATCCCTTATCTAAGAGATCCTTGAACTATTTTTTCAATTCTCTGAGTTATGCTGAAGCCATTCTATATGGAGGGATAGATATGGGCTAAGTATCTGGGAGAAGATCAATTCTGATATTAATTTCCCTTTTGGAAGGAACTACGAGAAGATCTTCTGGAAACACATCTAGAAATTCACATACTACTGACACTGATTAAAGGGTAGGGTTTATGAACTAGAGTCCTTGACTCACACAAGGTGATAGAAACATCCCTTAGATATCATTTTTCTTGCCCAAAGGTAAGAAACAAGAAAACTCTTAAATACTAAAGTAGTACCCCTCTACTCTAGGATAGGTTCATTTGGAAACTGGAACTGCACAATTATATTTATGCATTTGACTAAGGCATATTAGGAATAACGCTAATCCTTGATGAGAATGACATCAAAATCATTCATCTCTAATTCAACTAAGTCTACTGAAGTTGTTTTCTAAGATATCATAATCAGACAGTTCCTGTATACCCATCGGGCTATGATGGATTTACCCACTGGGGTAGAGACTAAGAAAGGCTCTATTAGAATTTTGGGACTGACTCCAAAATTAACTACTCTAGAATGAGTAACAAAAGACAAAGAAGCTCCTGGATCTAGTAAAGAATAAACATGTAAGTGATAAACTTGTAACGTACCGGTGACCACATCAGGAGAACTTTTCTGATCTTGTTGGTACTTATGAGCGTACAATATAGTTAGACGTTACCCAATGGTGGCATTAGATGAGGCATCCTGCTGATTTGGGTGATCGGACTGAGTTGTAGGATAGTTTCACTGACCCTAAGAACTTGACTAGGGTCAATCTTTGACTCCGTGGTCTGGCTTGACATATCCAAAATAAACATCACTGCCAGCTCTAAAAATACCCTGATGGTTCTTGCCATAAGTCTGACAAGGAGGATTGGTCTGGGAACTATTGATAATACCTTGAGACTTAGAGCCTAGCACCCTATCTCTTTTGTTATCTCTAAATTTTTGCATTGGAACACTAGCTGAGGATGGATCTAGAACTAAAGATTTCAGGTGGAATTGAGAAGGATTCCTACCATCAAACTTAGGCAGAGAAAAGTTTAAACTACCTGTTGTATATTTCTTGTTCTGCTTCTCTCTCTACTTATTCTTCTGCTCCTCTATCTACTGAGCATGGATCATCAGCCTTGCCAAGTCCATATCACTATTAAACATTGAGGTCCTAAACTCTTTGACTATACTACCATTCACCCCAAACATAAACTTACTCATTCGGGATCTACTATCTACTACCATATGAGGAGCGTATCTAGCTAATTGAGTAAAATTGAGAGAATACTCTTTCATTGTCATATTTCCCTACTTCAGATTAATAAACTCTAACACCTTAGGTTCTCTCAGCTCTAGGGGAAAGAATCTATCTAGAAAAGCAGTGGTAAGATCCTCAATTTAATGGGCCCTAAATCTATGGCCTTCTCTGCTTTCCACTATTTAAACCAAGTATGAGCCATATCCTACAACTGATATGTTGCTAGGTCATCACTCTCACTAGAATTCACCCCCATAATATTAGTAATCTTTTGCACCTGATAAAGATACTCTTGAGGTTTGTTGTAACGGCCTAATTTTTTGGGAATCAGAACATCACACGGTGCTCATGATTCCAAAGGACCACAAGTTAACCATTTACTGATATCTGCACCTGAGCACTGCACAATATAGATAATGAATGCGGAAATGGACATAAGGTTCAAAATTAAAAAAATACCCAAAACTAAAAATTAAATACTGATACATCTATCTAAAAAGCTTCTAAACTTTCTGAATTGTGGAGTTGATGGGATATGTCCCCAAATAACTCTGTCTACTAAAAATAAAATTAATCTGATACAATCATAAAATAAGGATCATCCTCAAATAAAGAGGACTCACGGCTACATCTACTGCTGCTGACTAGGACTGAGATACTAGGGGTACTCTGGATCTCGTGCCTCTGAACCTATGGTATCAAATAAAACACCATAGTGCAAATGCATCAGTACGGGAATGTACTGAGTATGAATATGAGGTAAAGCTAAATACAAGGGCTTATGCATGACCAATTACTTAACTGAATAATCATAGGTATTCTAAATTAGGATATATGCATGAATGCATAAACTATAACTAAAATCATCGTGAATCGAAATACTACAACTTGGGTGTTTTTTTACTGTCATATGAACTCACTACTAACACTGAGATACTGAACAATTGAATCTCCGGATATTAATAACTGAGTACTGGAGTTGATATCAGTCCTCTCTGGTGAATAATCTCAAAAATTGATGTTACTGGAGCTGATTAACTGAATCTACTCACATCAATTACTAGACTCTGAGCTTGCTACTCTTGATTGAATAAATCTGAGATCAAACCTCTCTAATGAATGATCCCCTAATCTACTATCAATGATAAGAAATGATTGTGTCTGAGATCCAACCTATCTAGCGGAAGATCTCTAAATCTGATAATGAGAATACTCAACTGAATCTAAGACTAAGATCAAGCCTATCTAACGGGTGATCTCTGGATTTGATAATGAGATTACTCAATTGAATCTGAGACTGAGATCAAGCCTATCTAATGAGTGATCTCTAGATCGAATAATAAGATTACTCAACTGAATCTGAGACTGAGATCAAGCCTATCTAATGGGTGATCTCTTGATCTGATAATGAGATTACTCAACTAAATCTTAGACTGAGATTAGACCTATCGAACGGGTGATCTCTGGATCTAATAATACTAATAATAAATATCCTTATGTGAGACCATACCTATCTAGCGGGTGATCTATGAATCAATGGAACTATCTGAGTTCCTTACTGGTATAGGTGACTGTATTTGACAGTCCTAATTTTTGAGTTCTACTCTGAAGATTGATACTAAATCTACAACTATGGAGTGCTCACTTAACTGGCATGCCCCGAATCTGAACTGGTGGTGTCCAACCTGTAACGCCAGCTGGAAGGGTTTTAATATTATGCGATGGGTAAAAATCTAAACTTTGGTCAAGACTCTCTAATGGGTGATCCTCGTAGGAAGTCAAGCCTAAGGCAGTATAATAGTTAAGACTTTTTCTAACGGGTGACTCCTACATCCTACGTTGGCTATGTAGTTCGGGAGTTCAGGGATTGCTCCTAACGACTTTGACTCTCTAACGGGGAGCCGCCATCCCTACACTCGCTCGGTGCTAGCTCCTACTCTCAACTGATAGACTCTAAATTGATTCTTAACTAAACTTAAACAGAGGTGAATCTAATACTGACCATGTTTCTCGAATGATCTGACTGAGTCAAGCTAAATTCACTTGGTTTCTTATCTAATAGAATATTACTGAATCTTGTTATTTGACTAACTGATACTGAGCTCTGTAAAGATTACTCAAATACTACTGAGGTCTGCACTGAACACTCGAATATGACTAGATGTGAGTTGATTCTGAACTGAGGCTAGAATACTGCGATACTGAGATTACTAAGATTTTTGAGATTTCTGAAGTTCTGTACCAATCTGAGAGTATAGAGTTCTATAACTCACTGAGTTCTGAGAATCATGGCTTGATTGAGATTATCGAGAAAACTAATGCGGGCTGTAGACTATAATAAATTTATCAGGTATAAATACCCCCAGGACTCGATAACATAAAAGTAAAACATATCCATTCTTGACTAATCAAGATTGTGGACATTTATTCACCATCACAATCATTAAAGCATTTCTTCAAGCATTTAGAATCATAAACATGTGATAGTATAGACAGACATACTATTGGCTCATACTCCATTCAACGGGGTCTTGCATCAAACATATAGCATGCATTAGAATATTAGTATATATTAAGGAGCATATAATTGGGGAATTTCATGCTATCATACCATAATTCACTCACTAAGGATTTTCAACAAACACTTGGCATGTATGGGTTTTCAAACAATTGGGGATTTCTAGTCAACATGCTATAATGGCTCTAATTCCTTCACATAAGCATTTTATCAAACATATGGGGAGCATACTTTGTCTATTCAACAATTTCTACACTTCATTGACATGAACACATGACTTAGCAAGCAAATTGAAGAGGATTTATCATGAACATAACATAAATATCACATACTAGGGTCAAAGCTTGAAAACCTTGTAAATAAACATGAATTAAAACTCAAAAATAGCATGTACATCAATTTCAACTTACATGAATCATGAAAACTCATAAACATAAGATCTTTGAAATTTAGAAAAGGATTATTGAGCTTCTTAGATAAAAGGGACACAAAAATAAACATATGCATACCTTAGGAAACTATTTCATGAAGGCTCTTAGAGAGATTCTTGATTTCTTGATTTCTTTATTTCTCTTAATCTCTCTTGAGTTTTTCATAAAGAAGAAAGAACGGTTTTGATAATGTAGAAACCCTAACTTTTGATGTTAAAGATGAAGAATGAAATAGTGATCCTTGGTCACATATAAATAGGGGCTGAAAAGAATGGGAAAAAGACCAAAAATCCCTTTTAAAATAGAGTTAAAAATGCTAAACGGGGGCTGTAACGATTGAAGTGATGATTTGTCGCTTATTCTGATAGTCCATCGGATCGTCCATCACATATCGCTCAGAAAAAGAGTCCAATGCCTTAATGGGATAGTCTCAAAGACGGTCTATCAAAAACCCGATGGTCTGTCGAATCGTCCGTTACACGTTGGCCAGGATGAGGCCACACTGCTTCCGCGGCGATGCTCCTAGCGATGGTCCATCGTAGCCTCTATGGTCCGTCATCCTAGCTGTCGTATCTGGGCGGTTCTAACTGCTTTCAGTAAAATGGCCATAACTTCATCGTCCAATGCTGGATTTTGATGAAATTGGTATCTACGAAAATCTTATTCAATTATACACATGACAAAAAGTCTATATTATGGAAATTATGTGTGGTTCAATATATTTATCACTCGGGAAGTCACTTCTCAATCTTTTAGGGCTGGATTTACACTTCACCTGACACGCTTTAAGGCTCAGACTATGAGAGAATTTTGTGGGGTCTTACAGTCCTCATCTGACTTAGACCCAGAAAAAAATATAGGGTTTATTTGGGTGAAGTTCCAGATCCTAACGGCAGTAGTATTGGACACAAGGTTGGCCAAAACGGCAAACTTGGCATTCATTCGTAGGTGAGCCCTCTTTCGTAGGTTTACTTGGAGCTGAATCCTACTCTAAACTAAATAGACACTGAACTGGTACCTAGTTAATACTAGGCTTGACTGATCTATTACTGATTGTGCTGAGTAACTAAATTGAGTTGATTTTACTAAGTTTCATTGACTGACAGAATACTACTGAGTTCTGTTATCTGACTGAGTTGACTGAAGAATGAACTAAATACTGAATGGGACTAGGTTGATACTGAGTTTACTGAGTTTTCCTGAGTTTTGTAACTGAACTAGAGTACAACTGATCATGACATGATTAAGATTTTTCTGTAACTAACACTGGGTCTAGGTACACAACTAAATATTTTTGTATTAAATACCCCAGGACTCGATAGCATGAAATTAATATGACATGATAATTCTTAAATACTTGACAATAGTTAACAACTCATAATGCTATCTTAAGAGGCATTTCATCAAATGAATACAAGGTATATTTTTAACATAGAAGACATTGTGAACATAGGGGCATAGCATAAGTTCATCATTCATACCACCAAAGGATCACAAAAGCACCATAGTACCAATTTGGCATTTTATCAAACACATGGTTGGCGTAGCTTTATATTTGGGTATGAAAAACAATGCTAGTACATCATGAATTCAAAATTCAAGGGTTTCAATATAAGATAATGAAATTTCAACTTACATGCTATCATAATATTACTAAACACATATATATTTCAACTTGGAACCCTTTCCACTACATCAACATGATCAAATTTAATACCAAAACATGGAAATCACAATTCATGTTTTTGTAAGAAGTTTCTTGAACTCCAAGATTGAAAGGGAACCTTGGATGAATAGTTTACATACCTTGTTAAAGAATTTCTTGAAATAAATAGTGGAATCTTGTGTTCTTGATTTGAAATTTTAAAACCTAAGGCTTGTTCTTGAGAAAAATTGAGAAAGAATGAGTTTATTTTCTTTCTAGGGTATTGAATTTTGTGTTTTGGCGGCTGAGAGTCGAAGGAAAATCACAAAAATACCCCAAAGAATGTGGTCTTTTAATGAGTAAAAACTGGATTGCTGATGTGCAGATCGACGTAGCGTGTCAATGTCACCGACGGGACATCCAACGCGTTGCACCAAGATCCTGCTGGCTCACTAGAATTTGTCGTTGGTAACTGGGAAAAATATTAACCAACGCGATAGGCGATGCGGTGTACCAAGATCGCATTAGTACACTATTTTGGGATTCCAAAAGAGCTTCAAAAAAAGTTCCAAAAATACAAAACTTGTCCGGGAATACTTATTGACCTTCCTGATCATGAATTAATTGACATTTAAAGGAGTTTAAGGTTATGAAATGATATTTCCAACTTTTGATGGCCTAAAAATAACCTAATTCTGAATATATAGCTAGAATTTTTAAAGTCTGGAACCCCTTAACAAACTTAATGGACTGCATTAAGCTAGAAATTTTGTGGGGTATTACAATTGTATATTACTAGAAATCCTTCTTTTGTCCTTTATTTTAATAATAGCCTAGGATATACATTATAGTATTGATGTAGATTGAATGTAACAGGAATAGGATAATTCACCTTCATTCTTCCTTAGTCTTATTATATTATATGCTATGACATGAACATGATCGTTGTCCCTTATTATTCTCCTTTACTCATTATATTATTTATAGACTCTTGGGTGTGGTTTACATTCATTTTATATGTTGTATAATCTTCTTTATATATGGTGCTCAGTTAGCAATTTCGTACCGAGTACCATTTGTTTGGTACTCATACTACACTTTTGCAGCCTGCAGATCATAGTATGGGTCATTGTCATTGATGTGTTCTTCATTCAGAGTATCCATTGTTCAAAGAGTTAGAGTGGACTCCTAATGTTTGAAGTATTTCTTATGAATCTCTTATGTATTAGACTAGTCTTTAAGTTGTATTTAGAAATAAGTTGTATCAACGTATCAGTCTTAAAGATTCACTATTGTACTCTTGTAATATTAGAAGCTCTTGTACTGATACCACTAAGTTTTGGGATTCTCCTATATGTTGATCTTTATTTAATATATTCCACATTCTCCTCCCCATAATATTAAGTAGTTCATTACTAGCCATTTTGTACTATGGGTTGGCTTGCCTATTGGTGGGTTATGGTAGGCGCCGTCATGACCTAACAAATTTGTTCCTGACACAATGATAGCCATATCGCCTATTTTTGAGTTAGGGTAAAAAATGAACCTGCAAAATGGGTTTTCAAAAAAGATGGTCAAATAAAAATTTAAGTTCTTAAATATATTCCTATGATTAAAATAACTCATAGAAGAATATCAAAGTGAAAATGGGTTAAAATTGCAGCTTAAATAAAATAAATACTTGTTCTACGCCTTACGGGCCAGATCCAAATATTTCACCAATAAATCTAAGTGTTAACAAGGTTTAAAAGATACGAATTAAAGAAAAAGTAATTGAAAAATGAATTTGAGCTTACCCTTGCTTAAAAATAGAAACTACTCATAGAATAATATCAAAGTGAAAACGGGTTAAAATTGCAGCTTAACTAAAATAAATACTTGTTCTAGGCCTTATGGGCCAAATCCAAAAATTTCACCAATAAATCTAACTGTTAACAAGGTTTAACTGATATGAATTAAATAAAAAGTAATTGAAAAAGGAATTTGAGCTTACCCTTGCTTAAAAGTGGAAACTACTGAAATCCTCGAGTCCCAATCTCTATGTCTCAGAAATGGTGAAGAAAACTGAGAAAAGAATTATTTATACCTAGGTGTCAGGTGTTGCTAAAGATGTAAGTTACCACTTTAACAGTCACCGCTAAATAAATTAAGTAATGCTTTATTTGTACCTGCTATTGTACTAGGAAAATTGTATTAGAGGCAAGTTGTCAACAAAACTACCATAAAAATAAGAAAACACAAGCATAAAGCATATCTTCTAAAACCAGAATAGTCCTTTCCACTTGACCATCCGTCTACAGGTGGAAAGGTGTACCAAGGTTTACCTTAGTCCCCAAACCTCATTTTTATGACCTCCAAAAGTGAGACGATAATTAGGTACCCCAATTAAGTATGATGGAAACTAGAGTACCATTAAATAATCAATGGATATCTTGGCGTAATCCACAGAAGAGAAATTAGTCCTTAATACTAAGAACTGAGTAGAATTAGTCATCCTATATATTATGAGCCAAATCAAAACAAACTATAAGCGAAACCTTGAAAGACTCCTAAGAAAATCCATATTAATTGTCTCTTATTTCCCTATCGATAGTTCAATATCCTAAGCCATCCCTCCATACTGACACAAAATACACATAGCCACAAAATTTGCTATATCCCGCTTCATATTATTCCACTAATAAACTTCCTTAAGATCATGATACATTTTTGCAAAACAAAGATGAATAGTATAGTCTAACTAATGAGCTTTGATAAAAATTACTCTTCACAACCCATTAACATTAGGAACATATAATCTTCTTTGGTAAATCATGATACCATCACCACAAATCTCGAAAACCATCATTTTTTGCCTGCCTACATCTTTCTTAATTTGCATCAGAATAGGATCCAACACTTACTTCTCCTTTACCTCAGCACCAAGAGAGGACCTTTCCACCTCTCAAACAATTACACCACCTTACTCAGAATTCAAAAAACAAACTCTAAGATAAGCAAAATATTAAATATCCTTTACCAAATCCCATATGTCCTAATCCACATGAGACAAACATTATATGGAAAACCTGCTAAGAGCATGAACAACCACATTAGCTTTGCTTGGATGATAGTGAAGACTTATGTCATAGTGAGAAACTCAAGCCATCTTTATTGCTTGAGATTCAATTTTTTTGGGTGAACACGTTTTTAGGCTCTTATGATGAGAATATATATCAATATAGACACAATACAAATAATACTGCCAAATTATTAATGTAAATACCACTGCTAACAATTCCAAGCCATGGGTCGGATAATTCTTTTCATGAACTTTAAACTGTCTAGCAGCATAAGAAACTATCTTGCCATTATTTATCAACACAAAACCCAGTCCTACTCGGGACATATCACCATAAATAAAAACAATCAGTGCCTTCAGGCAGATTCAAGGTTAGAGTTGGAGTCGACTTATCCTTCAGCATCTCAAAACTATCCTCACAAGCTTTAGATAGTAAGAATTTTACCTTTTTCTGAATCAACTTAGTCAACGGAGCAACAATAGAAGAAGAACTCTCCATAAATCTTCTATAATAACTAAATAAACCCAAGAAGCTCTGAATATTGGATGGCATCATGGTCTAGGCCACTTTACAACGCCTGCAACATTTTATGGATCCACAATGATCTATTCACTAGAAATAACATAACACAAATAAGTCAAAAAATTCAACTAGAACTCATATTTAGAGAACTTTGCATATAAATGTTGATCCTTTAGAGTACACAATATAAGGAAGAGGTGATCGGCATAATCTGCCTTGCTCTTGGAGTACACAAAAATAAAAAAAACATAGACAATAATGATCAAATCCAAGAACTTCTAGAATACCCAATCCATAAGGTTCATAAATGCAACTGGGTCATTGGTCAAACTAAAGGACATCACAAAATACTCAAAGTGACCATATAACAATTGAAAAGCAGTTATAGTGATATTTACCTACATAATCTCATACTAATGGTATCTTTAATTGATGTTAAACTAGTCATAGTGATATCCACCTCTCTCTCGAATCTACCAATAGTTGCTTTCTATGTTTTTTTGTCCCTATGATATATGTCATAATTCAACTGAGTCATAAAGCAGTGGTGAGTTGTGATGGACTCTCCTGGTCCCTGAGGCAATCTGGACACTTTCTCTCTGACCTCTCATATCTTACCTGAGAAATTATCTAGGAATTTGGTTGATGAACGTCTATAAGAATTCATGTCCTATTGTGCTGGTTTGCCAACGTCCTTCTTTCTTTTCTTGTTTTGGCTAGGGGCACCCTCACCCCTGAATATAAGTAGGAAGATGCAAGGGCTTGGGCACACCCATATATCTATAGCATATTCCTTCACCTGCGATCTTCTATATAGATTTTTAATAAGGGATAGGAAGAGAAGACTGTACATCCATGGTTGTAGAAATATCACCACTCTAAGATCACAATCTCACCCATATTAAAAGTAATGCTAGATAGGATACAAGCCACCATCTGAGCTTACATGTTTGTGATAATGGTGATATGAGTACCTGGTGAGACTCTACTGCAGATGATATTTAGGCATAGCTTGTCTTCAGCTATGAAGTCATTTACCAAAATATCTCTATTGGTGATGGCCCAGCGTACTTGTATGCCCATACATAGTATGTTTGCGATCATTGTTCCTTTCTTGCATTATTTTGCTTGGAATTGTCCTATGTCAGTATTCAATAGCCCATATACCTCATTAATCTACTCCAGTCTAAATTTTACTTACTTTCCCTAAATTATCATCACTGGGTTTGTCAGAGAAACTATTGTAAGGATCGTATAGAACTCATGTACCCACTACTCATTTGTATAGCAAGCGTCTGAGGAAAAAATATATTGACCCGATAGCATTGAGTTAGACATGGAATATAGGGAGATTATCCTCCACTTTATCAAGTCAAATACCCCTTCTCAGGAATAATTTTATCCTTCGCAGATGACTGAAGTAGAGGTCTTGGCATTTAGTGGCCATGAACCTAGAGTTGTAAGAATCTCCCATCTTTTAGGCTTACGACCTCTAATCAATGCAACTTAGACCATCATTAGCATTATCATACAAAAAACATGATAAATCAAATAGTTAACCTCATGTGGTAGAGTTATAGAAGGTTCTAGGGGCGAGAATAGATGTGCAAAAATTTTAGTTTTTACAAAAACTATTGTCAGGTATGGCGATCGTGAAGCATTTGATCGTGGTTGTATTACCTGATACTAGATTTGATTGTTTCTATACTTCAATCTAAATACACATTCTTAACCTCAAGTTATCTTTCCTTCTAGGTATATCATCATGTCACGACTCAAAGTGAGGCCCCAGGCCGTGACAAGTATCCAAAACCATGAAAGCCTGCGAGCCCTTCTCTATAGGCAATCATATACATAATTCATAAACTATCAGTAAATACAAAAAAACAAAATAGAATCATGGTCATCCAATCTCAACAAAACCATATGATTATAATTTTAACAAGACACAAATCCATCTAACACCTGTCTGTGAATTCTGTACTAACTTATAGAAAACAACATCTATTTGAAGATCGAGACACAGCCCTCAGTTGGACCATGAAGTAAAAATAATGAAATCATGAGATAATGCCTTCCAAAATAAGGGAGGCTTACCAACTCCAATTATTTGACAATGGCCTACAGCTTAGCGGGACCCTAGGACTGATCCTTAAAACCTGAAATATAGGGGGTCAATACAAATGTATTGGTATGTAAAGTAATCCAAAAAAATGTATTTATATATAAAATAAGTGACAGAAATTCATAAAATATTATACATATATTATATAAAAACACATGGGCACACTCTAAAAACTTTGAAACATTTTTTCGAATCCACGACTTACTTTTTCTCTTACTACTGAGCTTGAAAGTACACCTCATAATCTTTAATTCCAAGAGCTATATGGAATTCTCTCTTAACTAGGAAGACAAGCCCCAAATCTAAGTTTGTCGTAAGGATTGGAGTATCAGTAAGGGGGCATGCAAGATCACATAGTAGGGTGCCAAAATTGCGAATAAAATCAACATTTCATGGTAGTGCAAAGATCACAAGTCATGGCTCCTAACCAAATTCCCAAATTAGGATGACATAAATCAAGGTACATAAAATCAAAAAGTAGGCTACAAAAATCCCTATTTGGCAAATCAGGGCTCATAACCATTGTCCAAAATTGGGATGACATAGTTTTTATGAGATTTTAACAAGTTATCATAGTCTTCAACATCTTATGAACCAAAAAATTTAATTCTCAGCAATGAAGGATCTAGTTGCTTAAGGATTCTAATATCTCTATCTTGTATCTTCCAGGCAAGGGAAATACAGTTATAGATGGGTTGAGCTAGAAGGCAGTGAGTATGGATAGCATAACTTATATTTCAATTTCTTGGAGGTCATTAGCACATGACATTAAGTCCTTATCTAACTTGAGGGTACAATTTGATATTTTAGACCATAGGAGAATTCTACTAAAGTTGAGGTAAGGTCATCATTATTTGAGTAAATTTAGGATCATAAGTTTTAGGATAGGTTTTGTATCATCCGTGATCAGGTTTTGAGTTATGAGTCTAAGTCGGCTAGCATAGATTCTGAGTTTGTCTTGAGATTTCATAGTTGAATTTTTATTCTTAGAGTTGATAACTTGATTCTATATATTTTACATGAGCTCATCGTTCTAGATATTCTATTCACCCAGAAACAACTAATATGTATAGAGATTTGAGATATTATTATTGTTAGAGTTGTATAAAGAGAGATGTACCAAACTTTTTAACTTGTTGCCTGTGTTTTCAGTAGTTAAAGGCCTAACATCAATTACCTGGTGTTTTGATTTAGAGATTGCCTATTTACTAGTAGAAAAGGGAGGGGATTACCATGGACTTTATTAGTACGTTTTCTCATACCTCATGTAGTTCCAATGGTTTTTTTGTTATTATGGATCGACTGACCAAGTCAAACTATTTCATTCCTATTTAGATGTCCTTTAGTGTCAAGAGGTTGGCTAGTATCTATGTTAGTGAGATAGTCTAATTTTATAATTTTTCTACATTTATTATTTTAGATTGTGGTTTAGTGGTTATTTCTTGCTTTTGGAGAGATTTCTATAAGGAATTAAGTAATCAAGTTGATCTTAGTATAACCTTCTACCTATAGAAAAATTGGTTGTCAGAGTAGACTATTTGGGTTTTTAATGATGTACTTTGAGCCCGTGTTATGGATTTTAGTGGTCAATAGGAGAAACACCTATATTTGGTAGAGTTTGTAAATAAAAATAGTTACCCTTTAAGTTTAGAGATGGCTCCCTTAGAGGGCTTATATGGTAGGCGATGTCGTTCCCTGATTAGATGGTTTGAGACTTTTGAGATTGGACCTTATGGTATTAAGTAGCTTCAAGAGTCATTGGATAGCGTCATAGTGATTCAATATAGGTTGAGGGAAGCTTAGAGTAGGCAGAAAGCCTATGTAGATCATAGACTTTGCACCTTGAGATTTGGATTTTGGGATCGGGTATTCCTCTATGTGTCACCTAAGAAGGGTATGATGATATTTACGAGGAAAGGAAAGCTAAACCCTAAATATGTTGTACCTTATGAGATTCATCGCATAATTAGTGAGATGGATTTTGGGTTAGGCCTACCCGTAGGTTTGGCTATTTTTCATTTAGTTTTCAATATTACTATGTTTTGAAGAAACATTCCCTATCTATCTCATGTGCTTAGATAGGAGCCTTTTATGTTTGAGGAGCGATTGACCTTTTTGGTGAAGTTTGAGGTTATTTTTCCTAGTGATGTTATGTGATTGCGCACTAGAGAGATTCTAGTTTTTAAGGTTCCATGGAGGCACCGCCCAGTAGAGGAGGCTACTTGGGATATAAGAGAGAGATATTGTCCTAGTATCATCACCTATTTGAGGCTTAGGTACATCATATCCTTTATATTTAAAGACGAAAGTTCCAATTAGTAAAATTGTAATGACCCATAAGGTTATTTTTTATATTTCTACTTATTTTTGCCATATATAGCTTTCCCATGTCTACCCCAAGTAAGTTATGACTTCTTGGGACTGACAGTTTAATTTTTGGGTAGTTCATTTGGCTTTTAGAGTAAATTCCCTATTTTAAAGTTTTATTGGTTCAAATTTGCTACTAGGAAAAAATTTTAGTTAAATGATCTTGTATGCCAAATTTAACTATTACAACAGCTCCAGAATGTCAATTTTTAGCTGGGTAGACCATTCGTTCATATCCTGAGTCACACATGATCATGTTGATCTATTAATCAAAAGTTAAGAAAAATGGCAAGTGGGTATGGAACCCATTTTTGGATAAACAACCTCAGATGGAAATTTCTACTACGCCATTGAGTCTGAAACATCGAGTTTATTTGTATATATGGGATTTTGGATAAATCCCTAGGGTTAGAAAAAACCCAGATAAAACATGATTTTTCAGTAGATGCCCCAACTTAAGTGGCCATTTAGGTCGCTTAAGCTAATATCTAATAAAACACCTAGTTGACTGCTTAAGTGGTCAGGCAGGGCCAATTGCCACTAAAAATAAACAACTACTACTTAAGCGGTACCTCTATAACTGTCAGATGCCATTAAAGCGACACAAGGTCATTAATTTGGTGACTACTTAAGCGGCCTAGTGTCTTCTTAAGTGTCACCCGTGAACCTGGAAAGTGTATAAATGCCCAATTTAGACTACTTTCACAATTTCTCATCAATTTTAAAGATATTTAAACCCTAAAAAGTTGGAAAACTTTTGGATAACATTGGTGGGTTAGGGCTTGTATAAAGATTATTTTGCATTTCTCCATTAATTTCTTGCTTGAATTCTTCTTCTATTCCTAAAATTTCTGGAATATTGGTGGCTTCATTTTACCACCATTATAGCTCGGAATTCAACTATTTTTGCACATAAATACTCCTCGGTCATAGGGAGGGATGCAGAGATAGTTTCAAAAATATGATTTCTAAAAGGACCTAATATGGAATTTTTTCAAAAATTTTTACCTGAAGTACAATAATGCAATATGGGTATCATTGCACTTATTTTGATTGTGTGTCACCTCATGAAAGCTTATCATAAGAAGAAATTGGTCATTTAGCAGATTCTTTGGTGCCCATATAAGCTTGATTTACCTTCTTCATAAATTGATCCTTCTCATAGTATAATTATGATATTATTTTATTATATATGGCGGGTTTTAGGTTTTTAAAGTATGAATGAGTGTATCTAGTTTAATTGGGTCATTAGGCTAACTTGAATCCAAAGAATAGGATTAGCTAATGTAGTTATTCAAGGCTTAGGTGGATTGATCTTTGCGGTATAAACTTAGGATGGAAATAACATAATTACTTGAGGTAGGTTAAATTTCCCTAGATATTCATGTTATGTAGAATTGTCCTTACTTGCTTAAGTTAAGGGAATTTCCTTAGTTACAATAGTTCTAGGTTTGATTGGCTTATTTATTTATGTTTAGGCATGATTTCTATCTTTGGGCTAATTATGTCTTACTCAGAATCTTTCAAAAATAAGTTAGATTACTTAGGCTAGTTCGGTGATTAGAAGTGGTCACCTTTGGGCCACCTTAGGCCAAGATTTGTTATAACCTTATAGACTCACTTACTTATGATATACTCTTATAAATTGTAGATATGTAACTTAAGGAGACGATAGGGATTATTTCTTATATGTGTGCTAGAATGCTTATTTTAAGGGGTTATGAGTCTTATCCTTCTTATATTCAAATACTAGTATGGAGAGTCCATCACTTGACACTGTTCCTATAGTTTATGTGTTATCAGATGTTTTCCTTATTGATCTACCTTGCCTTACTGTTGAGTGTAGTATAAGTTTGTTTTTAATCTTGAGCCGAGCACCCAACCTATTTCTATGACACCTAACTCTTTGGTTCCTGTCAATATTAAGGAGATAAATTCTCAACTTTAGGATCTTGTTGTTCATTATCATCAATTGAGGATTCGGCTTTAGGATATCTAACAGATAGCCTTTAGGAACCATTATGGTCATTAGGAGTTCCTAGTGATGTCTTTTAGGTTTACTAATGCCTGCCACATTTAAGAATTTGATGAACCATTTGTTATGGTATTATTGGGTCCCTTTTATTAATTTTTACATTAACAACATCCTTGTGTATTTGAAGAGTAGAGTGAAGCATGCACAATATTAGTGGATTTTGCTCAAAACTTTTAGAAATCATGTTTATGTGTGGGTTTTATTTCTAGTCGGTATCATTCCTAGGGCATATGGTGTTTGAGAATATGATTATGGTTGATCCGATGAAGATTTAGTGTATTCATGATTAAGCTACACCTACTGAAACACCTTGGCTTTCAACCCTTAGAAAAATTTCCCTAGTTGAAGTATCTGGGAAAGGTATGACTCATGGGTAGTAGTCGTACCCTAGGATATAATTTGGTATCCTCCTACTTATATGTTAGGTAGTTTAGTGGGGGTTACACTCTATCTATGTTACGGTTTATCATATCCCAAGTCGTATGATAGGGTCTAGTCGTATGGTGTCAAGTCATATGATGCGTTAAGCTTAATCTATTTGGCACTATCTTTGGTACAGTTTGTATGGTACACTTAGACCTTAGGTTATGAGTTACTCATTTATAGTCATATGTTGGACAATTTAGAGATCTATGGTGAGGCCTAAGGTACAAGTAATGGTACCACTCGTACATTAGGGTGCGAGTAAAGGGGGTGAGTCGTACCCTCCCAGGTGCAATTTTCAAATTTTAAGCTAAGTATATTTTAGACGTTTCTCGCCCCTAAACCCTTAGACCCACAACTTATAACCATATTTAGCCTTTAATTCTTCACTAATACAAGATCAAAACATCCCAAAACACTCTTAAAATCTTTTTTAACAAGATTGGAGGCTAGGATTTAAGGAGTGTTCATCTAAAGTCAAAAGGGATCAAGAATATTTCCATTGATTAGCTTGTATAAGGTATATGAATAATCCTTTATTGTTATTTCAAAAATATTATCTATTCTTAACCTTCATTAAGAGTTATAAATAGTGGTTTTGAAATAAAATGTTGATGGTTTTGATGCTTAGTGATAAAAATTGTTGAATCTTGTTTAACCTTATATTTATACATGTTTTTGGTGATGATTTGAACATTTGGATGCTTGTTGATTGTGGTTCAACTATTGGGTAATAAGTAACCCTAATCTTGATGGTTTCCAGTTGGGTTTTGGTCATGGTGATGGTATGCCCTCAAGGTGTTTGTGAAAATGTCTAAGAGAAATAATTACTAACATGCTAATAGTGTTTTGAAGTAACGTCTCAGGTAAATGTATTTGCAAAGGACTTGATGTCAATGTAATGAATTAATTGGTAACCTTGGTGGGTTTATCTATTAAATGGGGTTCGAGTCCTCAAACATGAATTTGGATTATGTTTGAACTAGAGTTTGGTATATAAATGCTAATGAAGAATAGATGGTGTTGTATGGACCTTGATAAAAATAATTTGACTTGAATGGTAATTGAAACTAAGGCATTGGCCTGTTAAAGTGATTAATTGATAAATGGTTCTTAAATACCTTGTGGTCATGTATGTTATTGAATTATAGCCTTGATGGCTTGAATTGGCTATGTTGTCTTGGGTCCCCAATAAGAGAAGAGTGGATGTGAATGCATGGACAAAAGGGTTAAAGTCCCAAAGTCGCTAGTAATGGATGTGATGTCTTATGGTTACAGTCCACTTGATTAACAAAATGTCTTGTTGTTAGAGTCTACTGGGCTAACAAAATGGCTTGAGGTTAGAGTCCACTTGTCTAATAAAATGTATTATTGCTAGAGTCTACTTGTATAATGAATTTTCTTGTGGTTATAGTTAACTTTCTTAATAAGATAGCTCGAGGTTAGAGTCCTCTTGCTTGATATAACTTACGCGAGTAGGAGGTTATATTCCTCGACTTCATGGTTTATGATTGAGTGCTTCAAAATGCATGCTAAGTCCTTGTCTCTTTTGTCATCACTTGATGTATCTATATATCTACATGTCTATGTGTATAAATGTTATTACTAATAATGGTTTGACTTGGTTTTGAATGATGGAACTATTTTATCCTTACCCTTGAGTTACATGCTATCGCTCCAACCGCTAACAATCTCAGGATGTTATGACCCTATATGATAAAGGGGCCAAAGTTTCTTCTTCACTTCTTGCATTGTGATCAGGTGTTTTGATGGTTCGAGTTTTGACATTAACGTAGTGATCTTCCATACTTTGGAAGGCACATATTTTATGGTCTTCTTACCTTATGACATTAACTTATTTTGGATTTGGTTTTTGCTATTATTGGGGGCTTGTCCTGACATATTATTGACTTTGGATTGTTAGAGGATTTACGGATGACTGTGGATTTAGATAGATTGGATATTGTATTTTGACATTAATGAATTGCTAGACATTCTTAAGTTATTATTATTAATCTTGTTTTCGCTATCTTGATTATATGCTCGGAGTTCATCCGACACATGTGGATCGATTTATTGATTGGTTAAGTTGATGGGGCGATCTTCCATCCTTGTTGGGCTTAAGATGGTCGTATATCAAGAACTAATTTTTGGTCATGAAAACCTACATCTCCACTTAAGGTTCATAGCTTTATTGGCTTGGCCAATTATTATAGATGATTAGTTGAAGTTGTTCTTACAATTTATACAACTATGTCTAAATTTAGTCAAATGGAGTTCCTTTTCGATGGTCTGAGAAGTATGAGTCGATCTTTGGAAGGATCAAGGATTTTCTTACTTCAGCTCCTATTTTGGATCTTCCTAAATTAATTGAGGGGTTCAATATGTATAATGATATTTTTGGTGTTGGTTTGTGTTGTGTGTTAATACAATAAGGTCATGTTATTGCTTATGATTTTCGGTAGTTAAAACTGTATGAGTGTAACTATCATATTTAGGATTTGAAGTTTCAAACTGTCGTCTTTGTAGTTAAGATTTAGAGGCATTATCATTACGGTTTTTATTATGAGATTTTATCAAGTAATCATAGTCTTCAACATCGTACCATAGAAAATTTAATTCTCAGCAATGATGGATCTAGTTGCTTAAGGATTATAATATCACAATCTTGTATCTTCTAGGCAAGGAAAATATGGTAGTAGATGTGTTAAGCAAGAAGGCAATGAGTATGGTTAGCCTATCTTAGATTTTAATTTCTTAGAGGTCGTTAGCATATGGAAATTACTCCTTATCCGACTTGATGGTAAAATTTGATATTTTAGACCATAGGAGGATTCTTATATAGTTGAGGTAAGGTCCTCATTATTTTAGCATACTTAGGATTGCACATTTTAGGAATGGTTTTGCATCATCCGTGATCAGGTGTTAATTTGTGAGTCCTAGAGGGATAGCATAGATTCTTAGTTTGTCTTACAATTTGATAGTCAAATTTATGTTCTGAGGGTTGCTGAATTGACTCTATAAATTTTACATGGGTCTTATAGCTCTAGATATTCTATTTACTGAGCTACAACTAAGATCTATAGAGATTTGAGACATTTTTATTGGTAGAGTTGTATGAAGAGAGATATGGAAAATTTTTTAGCTTGTTCCCTATGTTATCAGCAGGTGAAACCCAAGCATCAATGACCTGGTGGTTTGATTTAGAGATTGCCCATTCCTTAGTCTAAATGAGAGGAAATTATAATGGACTTTGTTAGTCAGTTTCCTCGTACCTCCTGTTGTTCCAATTGTTTTAATGTTATTGTGGCTCGACTGACCAAGTTGGGCTATTTGATTCCTATTCAGATGACGTTTTGCGTCAAGAGGTTGGCTCGTACCTATGTTAGTGAGATAGTTTACAATTATAGTTTTTCTATATTTATTATTTCAGATTGGGGTTTATTGTTTATTTCTTACTTTTGGAGAGGTTTTTGGGATGAATTTAGTACTCAATTAGATCTTAGTACAACCTTCTACCCACATACAGATTGATTGTCAGAGCAGAATATTCAGGTTGTCAATGATATGCTTTGAGCCCGTGTTATAGATTTTAGAGGTCAATGTGAGAATGACTTATCTTTGAAAGAGTTTGTAAATAATAATAGTTACCATTTGAGTATGGAGATGGCTCCTTTTTAGGCCTTATATGGTTGGCGATATCATTCCCTGATTAGATGGTTAGAGAATTTTGAGATTAGACCTCGTGGTATTAACTTTCTTTAAGAGTGATTGGATAGAGTCATGGTTATTCAAGATAGGATGAGGAAAGCTTAGAGTGGGTAGAAGTCATATGCAGATCATAGACTTGGTGCCTTGAGAATTGAATTGAATGATCGGGTATTCCTCCATGTGTCGCCCAAAAAGGGTGAAATGTTGTTCAGGAGAAAAGGCAAGATCAACTCCAAATATGTTGTACCCTTTCATATTCCTTAGACTAATTGTGAGATGGCTTCTGAGTTAGCCTTACCCAGTGATTTTGCTATTGTTCATCTAGTTTTCCATGTTTTTATTTTGCAGAAACACATTACACATCCATCTCATGTTCATAGATAGGAGCCGGTCTAGTTTGATGAGCGATTGACCTTTCTGTTAGAGCTTGTGCTCATTTTTAGTGGTAATGTTAGGCGGTTGCACACTTAAGAGATACTAGTTTTTAAGGTTCCATGGTGGAACTTCCTAATAGAGGAGGCTACTTAGGATATCAAGTGCAAGATATTCTCCTTGTATCCTCACCTATTCGAGCTTTAGGTACACATTCTAGTCCTTTACTTTCACGGATAAATGTTCTAAGCAGTAAAATTGTAATGATCCATCAGGTCAATTTTTGTATTTCCACTTATTTTTGACATATATAGCTTTTCTATGTTTACCCCAAGTAACTTATGAGTTGTGGGATTGATAGTTTGATTTTTGGGTAGTTCATTTAATTTTTAGAGTCAATTCCTTATTTTAAAGTTTTATTGGTTCAAATTTTCTACCAGGCAAAACCTTTAGTCAAATGATCTTGTATGCCAAATCTGACTATTCTAACAGCTCCAGAATGTCGATTTTTTGCTTGGTAGACCCTTGGTTTGGGACCTGAGTTACCCGGGCTCATGTCTACCTATTGGTTAGAAGTTTTGAAAAATGGTATGTGGGTGCGGGCCCTATTTTTTTTGATAAACAACCTCGGATGGAAATTTCTACTATTCCATTGAGTCCAAAATATCGAATTTTATAGAATAGCATAGTCTATTTGTATATATGGGATTTTGGATGGATCCCCAGGGTAGATGATGTTTCAGCAGGTGCACTAGCTTAAGTGGCCATTTGGGTCGCTTAAGTTGATATCCATTGAAACACCTAGTTGACTGCTTAAGTGGTCAGGTCTGGAAAATTCTACTAAAGAGAAATAACTATCGCTTAAGCTGTACCTGTGCAGCCGTCAAATGTCGCTAAGGCGACACTAGGTCACTAATGCGGTGACTACTTAAGTGGTCTAGTGTCATCTTAAGCGTCACCCGTGAACCTGGGAAGTGTATAAATACTCAATTTAGACTATACTCTTTGCTCATCAATTTCTACGATATTCAAACCCTAAAACATTGCAAAGCTTGGGGATAGCATTGGTGGGTTAGGGCTTGGATAAAGATTTTTTATGTATTTCTCTATTAATTTCTTATTTGAATTCTCTTTCTTTTCCTAAAATTCCTAGAATCTTGTTGGCTTGATTTTAGTACCATTATATCTCAGAATTCACCTATTTTTGTACATAAATATTCCTCGAGCAACGGGAGGGATGTTGAGATAGTTTCAAAAATAAGATTTTTAAAAAAGGACCCCAGTTGGAATTGTTTCATAATTTTTTACCAGAAGCACAATATTGCCATATGGGTATCATTGCTCTCATTTAGATACTGTGGCACCTCATGAAAGATACTTAGAAGAAGAAAAATATGATTTAGCAGATTCTTTGGTGGCCAGATAAGCTAGGTTTACCCTCTTCATAGGTTGATCTATCTCGAAGTATAATTATAATATTATTTTATATATAAAATTATGATATTATTATTATATATATATATGGTGGATTTTAGGTTCTTGAAGTATGAATGAGTGTATCTGCTTTGATTGGGTCGTTAGGCTAACTTGATTCTGAAGAATAGGATTAGCTAGCGTAGTTATTCAAGGCTTATATGGATTGATCTTTGCGGTATATGTTTAAATTGGAAATGCAATAATTACTTGAGGTAGGCTAAATTTCCCTAGATATTGATGTTAGGTAGAATTTTACTTAATTCCTTAAGTTAAGGGAATTGCCTTAATTACAATGGTTCTAGGTTGGATTACCTAACTTATTCATGTTTGGGAAGGATTTCTATCTTTGGGATAATTATGGATTACTCAAAATCTTCAAAAATAAACTTAGATAACTTAGGCTAGTTCGGTGTAAAATTTTCCTAAAAGGCTTTTAGGGATTAGAAGTGGTCACCTTTGGCCCACCTTAGGCCAAGATTTGTTATAACCTTGTAGACTCATTTACTTATTGATACTCTTATAAATTGTATGAATGGAACTTAAGGAGGTTGAATATAATTTTTAAGTATGTTAATTGTATATGGAATGATTGATGCTAATTTTTTAGTATCGCTAATGATATTGCTCATATGTATGATTAGGGATATAATTTATAAGTATGACATATGACTTATACATGCGATTATTCTTATGGCTTGGATGTATGATGAATATATGGACTATGGATATGTTCAATGATATAGATACCGACGTGATTAAAAGGTATATCTTATGGGCAAGAAATAGCATAGGTACTTGATATTTTTTATAATTACGTATGACCTATAGATATGAAATTGCTCATAGATATGGTATAACTTAAATACATGATATAACATATGGTTATGATAGTACACATATATATGATAGGACTCATAGATGTTATATAATTATAAATATGTGATGATACGACCTATAGATATGGCATGACTTATAGCTATGATGTTATTTATGATATGATATGGCTTATAGATACGATTAGTGTCTTATAGATATGATGGGTGGCTTCCACGACCCAAACAAGATCCTAGCCGTGATGAGTATCACAGGTCCAACGAGGACCGGAGACCACCCCCATTTCATAGTCAAACCAAACACAATTCCCAAAGATTCTAAATTCTTATCATATAACAAGATAAGATATAAAAGCTCAAAGGAATCTAAGAAAACTAAATATCATGAAAGAAATAACCAAAACCACCCAAGTTCATAACAATATATACGAAGACTCTAAACAATACCAAAAGTTATTTTAAGTCGGGACATGCCTCGGACTCTGACAATGATAATGTCAATATGAATTCTTAAATATTAGTCTATGAAAGGAAACTGATGAAATAACCAAGTCATTCGGAGAATGGAAGCTCACAATTTCACCGCCAGCTATCAACGCACTGAGCCGATTCACCTAACACTATGCTGGAAATATATAAGTATCTTCGTGTTTGCATTGCATGGGGATACAACGTCCAGAAATGGTTAGTGGGTTGAGCACTAACATGTAACTCTGGGTAGTGGATCAAATAATGCCATGAACCATATTTCCAAAACCTTTTAACCCAATGCACATAATTCTATATACATATAAACATGTTATGCCGAGAAAGGGAACAAGGCTTAGCATTAAGTAAAAATTTTTCCTAGACTATGTAGCTAAACCGTCAAAAATAGGCATCCATGGGATATATGGGTTAAACTCCCCCGCTGAAAGGGCGCCCTAGTGCATGTTGACCACAAGAACCAGAGGTATCAAAGTAGACAAAGGAATGCCCCGACCCCAGATCAGTCAAAGATACAAACATACCAATAGTGTAAAATGTCCACACAGGTCATCAAGACCAAACCTCATGTCGGCAAACATGAGTTTCCTGTATAAGTCAACAAAGATCCACACCTTCACCAAGCCCGATTTAAAGCAAGTTTCACATAACTCATTTATTAACCATTGAAAAAACAGTTTAGTTACACCATGGGTAATGTCATACCCTCGCACTTCACTTGTAAGATTATGTTTATACCATAATAGTCACATTATCATGGGGAAATTCCTCAACCCCCTTTGATAAAAAAAATCAAACCATAGCCAATAATTCTTTCAAGATCCATGTTCATGTTTTAATCATTTATGAGATGCAATAATATAGGTGAGTACGTCAAACCATGTACCAATTCCATAATTTAATGCCAATGACGTAAGTGAGTTGAGGGAACACAATTATTCAAAACAATACTAATTCCAAAATATCTATTTGGGGGAAACCATGACCCCCTTGTTTATTCACCATATTTATGCACCCCACATGTTCAAAAACACTAATAAAGCATAACCAATGGATAATAAATAATGTGAAAGCAATTTAGGAATCAACAATGTCAAAAACCTTAACCTTGATAAAACCCACATTAAAATACATCCAATTTAAACCATGTAAAAGTCATGCATTTCATAAATTAAGATTTGGTGAATAGTAACATTCCGAAATATCCCTGTTTATGGGAAGAAATAAACCCTCGAGCCTTTGGATGATATATTGCTTGGAACTTTTAAGTATCCTGACCTTGGAGAGTTTAGAGAGAAAAGATTGGGTTTTGATTTTGTTATGAATTAGAAATAACCCCCTAAAGTTCTTTATGGTCATAGGGTTCAAGCAAGGAAAAAAAGGAATTTACTAGAATGCCTTTTATGAAAATACTAGAGAAATACTACCCAGTCGATGTGGTCCTTCTAACGACTCATTTTGATTCCTTCCGACTCACCTTCTTGAGGCATAGTCAAGAAAGTACCCCTAGTCACCTATATTAGTTTGGCTACAAGTCATACCTTCCAATTAGTAACCTATCTCTACGACTCGCATGCACTACCCATTATAAAGACAGAAACTTTTGAGACATACACTGATCACCTTACGACTACCACTTAACTACTCGTCATGAGACCTAGGACACGTGAGGTCCTAGTTATAGTCATAGTAGAAACTCCTGGCTTACCTACTGGCTAGGTTATGATTGGGTCTTTAAAACCATTCATGGTACGAATCATAAGGAGAGTCGTAGTCTGGGCAGTGAATATAAAATTTTAGAAATTTTTGAAAAACTAGAAACCGGGGGTGTTACATGTTCCCCCTTAGGATCATTCATCCTTGAATAATGAGAAAAGATATCCCTTACCATTATTCAACACAAAAACACATCCACTCTTACTTTAAAAAAGAAAGAAAATAAAGATACTAAGGAATACACATACCACTTGCACGATATTTCACTGAGAGAAATGAGAATTTAGGTCTTTGTACTTCATGTCCTCAGCGACTTCCAAACTAGATTCTTCACGCTTTTGGTGGCTACATAGAACTTTTACTGAAGACACATCCTTAGTCAGTTATCAATGAAGCTGTCGATCCAAGATCTCTCTCAGGACTTTCTCTTACGACAAGGAGTCTAAAATGCCTTCATTATCTAAAGGAACAACCAAGGATGGATCACATATGCACTTTCTCAAAATCAACACATAGAAGACAGGATAAATGGAACCAAAAATCAAAACCAATTCTAATCCATAATCCACATTGCCCACTCTCCTCAAAAAATGATATGGACCAACATAACGAGGACTTAACTTCCCTTTTTTTCTAAAACGAATCACTCCATTCATGGGAGACTCTTTCAAGAATACCAAATCTCTATCTTCAAACACTATGTTCCTTATACATACATCCCCATAGTACTTTTGGTGACTTTGGGTAGCCTTAAACATATCCCTAATCACTTTCACCATCTCCATAGCTTGGTGAACTAAGTCGGGACCATATAACTTAGTCTTAGAAACCTGAAACCACCCAATATGAGACCAACATCTCTTACCATACAAAGTTTAAAACTGAGGCATCCCAATAGTCGAGTGATACTATTATTATACGCATACTAGACAATAGGAAAATGGTCAACCCATCCACCAGTAAAATCGATCACACAGGAACTTAGCATATCCTCAAAAGTTTGTATTGTTCTTTCCCCTTGACTATCCATCAATGGGTGGAAGGCGTGCTAAGGTTCACCTTAGTACCCTAACCCTTATGAAAGTAACACCAAAAGTGAGATAAGAACTGAGTAATTTGATTAGATATGAAGGAAATTGGAGCAGCATGAAACTTCACGATCTCACCAATGAAAAGATTAGCATAATCTTTCGTCGAATAGTGAGTCTTCAATGTCATGAAATAAGCGGACTTAGTCATGATATCCACGATGACCCAAGTAAAATTAAACTGATAGAGATACCACGAATGTCTTATTATGAAATCCATATTAATCACTTCCAATTTTCACACGGGCAATTATATCTCATGAGACAACCCACCATGCCTAAAGTACTCCATTTTCACTTGTTGACAAATAAAGAACCTTTTCACAAAGTTAGACACATCTCTCTTCATGTCATTCCACTAATGGATCTCTTTCAAATCATACATCTTTATCAAACCAAACTGAACAGTGAAACTTTAATTGTGATCCTCAACCAAGATCCTCTCATAGAGCCCATCAATGTTGGGAACAGATAATCTACCTTGGTACCTAAAGATACAATCACCACAAATATCAAAGGCCATCACCATCTTGTGACCTACACCAACATTGATACGTATCAAGATAGGATCCAAAACATGTTTCTCCTTTACCTCAGCACCACTAGATAACTTCACAATCTCATGCATCATTATACTAACATCTAAAGAATCTAAGAGATGAATTCCATAATTAGCCAACAATTGAATGTCTTGACTAATTCTCGCTTCTACTCCTCCACATGAGATAAGCTCCTTATGGACAACCCTCGAAGAGCATCACCAACCACATTAGCTTTACTTGGATAATAGTGAAGACTCATATCGTAGTCCTTGAGAAACTCAAGTTATCTCCTCTACCTCCGATTCAACTCCTTCTCAGTGAAAACATATTACAAACTCTTCTAGTCTTAGAAGATATCAACTTCAACCCTATAGAAAATGGCGCCAAATATTTTTGAAGAAAAAATGTCTGCTAAAAATTCTTAGTCATGTGTTTGATGTTTCTTGTCATGCATCTTCAGTTGCCAAAAAGAATAAGAACCCACCTTACTATTTTGCATCAACATACCACCCAATCCCACCCGAGATGAATCAAAATAAGCAACAAAAATATTTGTACCTTTGGGCAGTGTAAAAATTAGAGTCAAAATTAACTTATGTTTCAACTTCTCATAACTATATTCATAAGAATTAGACCATAATAACTTCATTTTCTTCAGAGCAAACTTAGTCAACGAGGCAGCAATAGAAGAGAAACTTTCCATAAACCTCCTATTTTACCCAGCTAAACCTAAGAAACTTCAAATATTAGTTGGAGTCATGGGTTTAGGCCACTTCATAACTCACACAACTTTCTTTGTATCCACAATAATCCCTTCACTAAAAATAACATGACCCAAATAGTTTACAATATTTAACTATAACTCACATTTAGAGAACTTTACATATAATCGTTGCTCTTTCAAGGTCTGTAACGTAAGGTAGAGGTGATCTACATGATATGCCTCACTTTTGGAATATATCAAAGTATTATCAATAAATAGAATTACAATAAAATTAAAGAACTAATGGTATACTTGGTTTATAATATCAATGAATTCCATTAGGGCATTTGTTTAAACCTAAAGGCACCACTAAAAATCAAAATTACTATATCAGGTTGGGAAAGCAGTCTTAGGGATATCCCTTTTCCCTAATCCTCAACTAATGGTATCCCGATTGAATATCAATCTTAAAGAAGTACTTAGCACCCTTAAGTTGATAACAACGATCATCAATACTAGGAAGTGGATACTTATTTTACATGATAACACTATTCAGCAAATGGTAGTCGATACACGAGCAAAGAGACCTATCTTTCTTACGCATGAATAAAACTAAAGCACCCCAGTAAGAAACACTAGAGAGGATGAAACCCTAATTTAGAAGATCTTTCAACTGTTCCTTAAGTTTTTCAACTTAGCCGGAGTCATTCTATAAGAAGGGATTGAAATAGGATGAGCATTCGAATGAAGATCAATCACAAAATAACTTTTCCTCTTAGGAGAAACACCAAGAAGATGATCATGAAATACCTCTGGAAACTCATACACCACAGGGCTATATTGCAAAGAAGGACCTTCAATATTATAATTATTAACCTAGAACAATTGATAAAGAAATCCCTTGGAAACCAATATTCGGGCTCTAAGATATGAAATAAACCTTCCCTTGTGCACTAGGTAACTACCATCCTACTCTACCATTTGCTCATTTGAGAATCAAAAACTAACCCTTCTGACCCAACAATCAATAGACGCATAGCATGAATGCAACCAATCCATCCCAAAATCACATTACAGTCTTAACATGTCTAATTCAATTAGGTCCATAAATATATCCCTATCACGAATGGATATAACAAAACCCCTATAGTCTCTTCTAGCTTTAATAGAGTCACCCATAAGGTTAGAAAAAAGGGGCCAGGAATACAACCAGGATCAAAACAAAAATAAATAGCCATAAATGGGGTCATATAAGAGAGTGTAGACCCAATATTAATTGGACAATATGCATTGTCAAAGAAGAGTTTTAAAACACTAGTAATAACATCAATATATGCCTTAGAATCCTAATCAGTGGCAAGAGAATACAGACGATTTTGACAAATGCTAGAGCAAGAAGTAGCACCTTTTAGTGCGGGAGTAGAGAAAATATAGACCAAGACCTTATTAGCGCTAATTGAAACATCTCTTGAAGGACAATTCCTCTTAATATAGCTAGGCTGACCACATCTTAATTACATATTGTTATCCTCATCACAAAAGCCACAATTAACCTGACCACATAAATGACAAGGGGATAACATGGAGCTGACTATGCCCTATTTACCTGAGAGTTAGCAGCCTATGCCTTAAATCCACTGTTGCTCTGAAATGGCAATCACTATACGACTTAGCATATAGAGCGTTAGACATAGAATAGGAAACTAATGCCACCCACTTCTTCTTACACAAATTCCCACCATCTCTACCACTATACTGCTAACCTTAACCCTGCTAAGAAAATTAAGATCTCTTACTTTTCATTTCCATAATATTTTTTGTCCGCTGCTTCTTTTAATCCTTCACTTGTTGCATATACACCACAAGACTAGAAATATCCATATCACTACTCAACAAAGTGGCCTTACATTAATACCAAGTCTAAATAGTGGCCCTACGCAAATATCCTTACCTTAGCCCTCATATTAGATACTAGCTAAAGAGAGTAACAGGATAATTAATGAAACTTTAAGGAATACTTTGTCACTATCATTTTTATTTACTTCAAATGCATGAACTCCTTAGCCTTCACATTTCCCAACTCCTATTAAGGAAATGTTCAAGAAAAGACTAGAGAAATCTTCCCATAAAGAAAAATTTTATAATATCTCCCATAGAATGATCCCATTCCTCATACCACTAAAACATTGTATCTTTTAGCTGATATGAAGTAAATTCCACACCCTCATAGTTAGAAGCACATATCACTTGGAAAATCTTCTTCATCTCATCTATGAACCCTGAAGGATATTCATCAACCTTAGAACCAGTAAAGATCGGAGGAATAATCTTCCTAAAAAGGCCAACTCTAGTGGCCTCAGAAAAATTACAGCAGTACCAACAGGAGCAAACTAACATGACTGAGATGTCACTGGCTAGGTCAACCGATGAATGGAACATCTAAACTTAGAATTTGTAATATATCTTGGAGGTGATCAAGCAGGAGTCTTAACAATTGGAGAAGGATCAGTTGAACCAATAGAACTCCACTAGAGTAATCAAAAGTTGTGACCCTAGACTGGGTGTAAACTTTTGGACTAAGAAAACCCCCCCCCCCCCACATTATCCTCAAGCAGGATAGAGGATTTTCCACGAGCATAAGATCAACTTGAAGGCATGATTTGAAAAGCAAACATATGGGAATTAGAGGAGATTGATGGATCATAGACTTTATAGCAAAAGTTATAACAATAAGAAAGTGTAATATTCCTAAATTCCTCGTAGCCCCTCCCTTATAAGTATGGTGCTCTGCACACCCATAAAAAAGATTCTACTTGACAAGGCTTTGTGGACACCCAAATGACACCACACCTAGACTTTGATACCAACTTTGTGATGACCAAACTTAGGGTCTGGCCATGATAGGTATCTCAAGCCTATAAGGAATGAAGACCACTGATGTTGCCTAGTCAAACCAACCACGATGATCAACAGAGTCTGTATTTTGAACGTAAAACAAGATCAGATATAAAAGCTCAATTAGTGATAACCAAAATTAGTTGGGGCATGCCCCAGACTCTAACAATGACAAAGATAATGATAATGTTAATATGAACTCTTCAATTGTGGCCTATGAAAGAAAACTGATAAAATGACCCAGTTTTTTCGAAAATAAAAGCTCACAACATCACCATAAACGACCAACGGACCGGGCCAAACCACTTAACACCATGATAGAAAAGTATAATCGTCTTTGGTGTTTGCATCGCATGGGGATTCAACATCTAGAGATGGTTAGCATGTTGAGCACTAGAATGTAACTCAAGGGGTAGGGGATAAAATAATGTCATTAACCACATATTACAAAACATTCAAACCAATGCACATAATCATATATACAGTTAAATATATCATACATGGAAAGGGAAAATAGCTTAGCATAAAGTAAAACTATATATTGGACTGTGTAGCTTAACCATCACAAACAACCGCCCATGAGTTATATGGGTTAGCTTCCCTAGGTGAAAGTGCCCAAATGCATTTTATCCACATGTATTAAAGGAATGAGGGAATATAAAGGAATTTCCTAACCCTAAATTAGTTCAGGATACAAATATATCAATAGTGTAAACTATGCACACATGTCATTGAAACAAAATCTCAAGTTAGCAAACATGAGTTTTTAGTATAACTCATCCAATACCCATACCTTCACGGCTTAGCTACATAACCCCATTAATTCTAATTTAAACCAGGTTTCACATAACCAATTTATTATGTAATGAATAAATCATTAAGGTGTGGTACGGGTATCATCATATCCATTCATTTTACCTGCAAATGTACCTTTATTCAATAACAATCACATTATCTTGGGGGGAATGCTTCGATCCTCTTTGATCATTAAATCATAACATAGCCAACAAGGCTTTCAAAATCCATATTCATTGATTCAATTATTTATGCAATGTTATAACATAGGTGAGTAAGTAAAACAAAGTGACATTTTAAAAATCCAAATACAATTACACAAGTGTGTTGAGGGAATATAATTATTCAAAACCAATTCCTATTGTAAAATAATTATTTGGGGGTAACCATGACCATATTTTTTATACACCATACCCATGCACCCCAAAAGTTTAAAATCATTAATTAAGCATAACTAAATCATAATAATTTATGGAAAAATAATTTAGGAATAACCCATGTCAAAACCCTCAAACTTATCAAAAACGCCATTCAAATCCGTAAAATTTGAACCATGTAAAACACGTGCTTTTCATAAGTTAAGAATTGAGGAAGAGTATAATGCTTGGAATATCCAAGTTTTGGGATGGAAAGCAACCCATGAGCACTTGGATGAACTACTTCTTGGAAACCCTAAATATCTTGACCTTGGAGAGATTAGGGAAAAAGGATTGTGTGCTTACTATGTTGTGAATAAGAAATAGCACCTTATTATGCTCTATGGTCATGGGATTAAAACAAGGGAGAAATATAATTAACCAAAATTCCCTTAATATAAAGATTAGAAAAATATTGCCTAGTCCCTATGGGTCTTCTATCGGCTTGTTATGACTCGTTATGACTCGTCTCCTTGATTCTTAGTCAAGACAGTACCTCTGGGATTCTCCACTGGTATGGAAATAATTGTACCTTACTAGTAGTAACTAGTACCTATGACTCATATGCACCAGCCATTATCAAGATATAAACTTTATAGGCGTACACTTATCACCATACGACAACCACTTAATGACTAGTCATAGGACCTTAACACTAGTCAAGTTTTAGTCATAATCATATAAAAAAATCCTAACCTGCATACTGGCCAGACTATGATTGGGTTCTTAAACCCTGTTAAGACTCCCTTCAACTCGTAAAGAGATTTGTAGTTTGGGCAGTGAGAATAAAAGTTGAAAAAATTTTAAGGATCAAAACTCTGGGGTGTTAAAGTGAACTATAGACATAATATCAATATGATGTCTGAATAAGATTTATGATATTATTTATAAGTGCTTGCATTGCTCTGAATTCTAGATATGGCCAATAATATGACCTATAGATGTGATTATCGATGACACTTATTTTTAAGAATCTTTGTCTAGTGTATAAAAATATGTAAAAGGGATTGATTATTTCCATAGTTTATTGGTATAATCTGCTGTGTTTAGCTTATTGAAATGTCACACTATAATGGTGGATTGATACAATTTACAAATATGATTTTCGGTTTGAGTCCAGTAATTGATGATTTATGTTCAAATTCAAGTTTCATAAATTTGTTGATAATGCTATTGAGTTTCAACTCAAGTCTCTCAATGAGTAATATTTATGATTTGATATGGGATAGATGGATTCTTTGTTATGACCTGATTATTGGTAAGTTATGGATATTTGGTTGTTATTTTCCTTTATTGCGCCCTCAAGATTATGGGCCCCTGCTTTGAGCTGTTGACTTTTCTGCTCATACTGGCTTATGGGGCCAATATTGTTTTTAATTGTGTGATCTTTATGTTATCATTCTTGTATGCATTTATTTATCCATTACAACAACGATATATATTATTTGCATGTTTGCCCTTTTTATTGTGACTTAGCTTATGTTATCGTGCATCTTACATATTCATATCATGATTTAGCTTTATCAATCGAAGATGTCTATTGAGTACCTATGGTTTTTGTACTTATACTACACTTTTGAAACTATTTGGTGTAGATTCGAGCACTAGTTGTCTCCTACTTATTTGATGTTTTGGAAAAATTAATTTTGGAGATTTTTCTGAGGTCTTTGGGTCTGAGTTACCTATTTTCCTTCTGCATATCGATATCTACTCTTTCATTTTCAAGATGGGTCATATATGACTATTCAGTACTCATAGTTTATTGTTGTAGCTCTTGCACTTGCATTATTGGGTGTTGGAATGTTTGTTGGTTTCAATATATCTGTTAGACCTTTATGATTGTTTTTTTTTCTATTTGAATCTTTAATTGTTAATTTCTAGATTTTAGGCCATATTCTATCATGTTAGTCCCATTGCACCTAGCTCCGAGCTATGGTTTGACTTACGTACTAGCAGGATAGAGTGGTACAATCATGACTCCTAAATAAGGTTGTGTTAAACTCATATTCATCCTCGCCTATAGCACCACTAAATCTAATATGACCCAAACATGTGAACCTCTTAAACCACTTCTAATCCTCACAAGACATAGTTGCATTTTAAAAAGTAGGAGGCATAATAAATCTTGTTGGTTAGAAGCCATCTAAGGAAGCAACATAGAAGAATGATGAACTCCATACCTCAAAACACCATACTCAAAGAAAGTTATTATAGGGGGAATCATATTCGGATTGTATGGAGTACCATAATCAAATATCAGTACAAAAAGATGATCTGTACTCAGAACTAGAGGAATACGATAAGTAGACTCTGGCATAAACAAAGATAAAACACTCGATGCTAGAGGAATACCAGGTGCACTCATAGAAGTTCCCTCCAACTGGGTCAATAAGTAAAGTTGTAACCCCTTCAAGACTAGGGTAGAAGAACTTTGTGGAACCAGAGTAGGACCTATATCTCCAACATGCTCATCTTGAGGATCAGGGGTGAACCTTTAGTGCAGTCTTTAGATGAAGTTGATCCTCGTGCCCATCCTCTACATAATACAAAACCACGACTCATAATTCACCCTATAGACTGGCCCTCTCCTCGAACAATAGATCTAAATCTCTAGCCTTATATGATCTAGTCCTCACTATCTATATAGAAAAGAGCGAAATATGTCTTAGACTAAAGGTATAAAAGATCCACATGATATAAAATTGAATAAAGAGAATTTCCTAAAAATATTCTATAGTCTCTCAAAGATAGATACAAACATATAGATACTAATCTATGAGATTTTATTAGACATAACATTCTTACACTATTGGGACCAATGAACCTGGTTGTTCTAATACAAATTTGTCATGACCCAAAAACCTAGGGTCATAATGTCACCCAAAATAATATATAAAAAGAAGAATTAATGAAAAAACCTAAGGGAATACACCTAGATCATAGTCAAACTACAAAAATATATAGTAAAAGTAAAAGTACAAAGTCAAAGATACCAATAAAATATTCCAAAACTGGTGTCGCGGTGTAAAAACTTCTAAATATATCTCTAATGTAAAAGATATGATAATAATCTAGAAAGGATCACAATCTACCGGAAAGTGTTTAATAAGCCATGAAATAGACAGGAAGAGATAGTAGACAAGTCTTGAAACATGGGACAACAACTATCTCAGATATAGTCATAATGTTTCCCGAGTCAGCTAGTCATGCGGCACAACTAGTGGGTGGATCTACACCAAAAGGGCTCAATAGGGATATGTATGGTATAAATAGTACCTAGAGCTAAACCAAAAGGGTTCAATTGGGATTTTTATGATCCTCTTATACTCTATATGTATTATAGAACAACAGAGTTAAGTAGAAAATAAAGCAAATTAAGAAAAAACAATGGGAACATCATATGCAATTAGAAAATGTCCCAAATGTAGCCCACACCATCTCCACACACATATAACAAATAAATATAGAGAAAAGAAGATCAAATATACACGTACATAAGATACAAACATAGGAGGATTGATCAAATAAACATATATCAAGTCAAAGAGAAAAGTAGGATGACAACATAAGGATAATATATTAAGTGCAATGAAAATGTTGATGATGAAGATGTGATGCATGAGTTAATTGCACAACCTCCATATAAACCTACCGTACTAAATGCTATAGCCTATTTTTACATTAATTACCAACCCATACTGTATAATGTTAAGCCACAACCTACCTTGAATGCTTAAGCCAAGACAATTAAACCCATTCCATAAAGTTTTCACCTCATGTACAAACTTGAAATCAGCTAAAATATAAAATACGTAGGATCTACCCATCAAAACAAAGTCTTTGATAACCATATTTTCTATTTTTGAGTCAAAGTAAATAACAAACCCCCATAATGGATTTTCAAAAAGGATGGTAGGATAAAAATCTTAGTCCTAAAATATATTTTCCATGATTAAAGGAACTCATAAAAGAAAATCCAAATAAAAACATATTGAAATTGGGTTTTAAATTATGGAAATACTAGTTTAAGGCCTTCCTGGCTAATATAACAAAATGTCACCTTTTAAATCTAAGTTTTAACAAAGTTTAAATAATGGGAATCAAAGAAATGTAATTGAAATAGGTATTTGGAGCTTAACTAAACTTAAAAATGAGAGAAAATGCTCAAAAATTTGAATCCCAAGCTCCAAGTTTCAAAAATAATGAAGAAGATAGAGAAAAGTATTACTTATACCAAGATGTCAGGAGCCACTAATGTGTCAAGTGGGTTCTTTAGCTGTCACCGCTAAAGCATTATATTACCACTTTAACATACCCACTTTCCTGGACAGTCTGCTAAAGCGCATAAGGGCTACTTTAGCTTCGTTTGCAAAAGATGCTAAAGGGCCCTTGCCGAAGATGTAGCCATCCACTCAAGAGACCATGTGGAACATTAATATATATTGCAAAATCATCCAAAGTAGCTTTAGTGGTTGGACTAGCTGAGTGGTGCACCAGCTGTGGAGACTTGGTATTCCGAGTTAACACGGACCGCTAGGATTCAGCTGGAGTCTTAAGTATGCAAAAAAACTATTCTAACCCACTAAATTCGATAGTCCAAACTCAAGGAAATATAATTTTTTTAACAAGTACTTATTTCACAAAATTCACCCACAAGGCCTATTTTTAAAACTTTTTGAATGGAAGGTTGCAATGAGATAAAAAAATTCATAACACAACAACAACTATGTTTCCAATTTGAAATTTACATTCTAAATCTACTCATAGAGTTTGTTTGTCTATATAACACTCGGAACAAAATATGTCAAATCAAATAAATTAATAAGACTTTAAGACTATCATACATCATAATCTCGCATAAACCATACAAAAATGCATTGGGAATTGATCAAATAATGACGACAACCTATAATTACAACAATGCAATCATGGGTTGTGGTAGAATGGTCATATCACCTAGAAAAATATTTAACATAGATCACAAAAAATTAAGTCGTTACAAAAATGGGCTACAAGGGGATTTCGTAAGTATTAGATACAACTTAAGAGGACACTATGTCACTTAAGTGGTCATTTATTAAGTGACCGGAGGTCATATTGCGACCTTGGACAACTTATCACCTATTAGTTAAATTATCTTTAGCCATTTAAGCGACCATTTTTTAAGCACACCAACTTATGCAAGCGAGATCTCTTAAGCGGCCTTCACTTAAGTAACCTAATGGGCGCTTAGGAGAATCCACCAGCACCAGTTGAAAACTTAGAATTTTTCCATTCTCTACTAACCACTCATTATTCAATTAGAATCCTGTATATGAAAACAAACTATGCTACTTTATCAAATTTTATATTCTGCACTCAATAGTACTGTCAAAATTTCCATCTAAGGTAGTTTTGATGTAAAGGGTCCCACACCCATGTTCCATCATTCTTAATTTTTGACCAATATCATGGAATAAGTTTTGACGCCTTGAGACCTAAAACAAGGGACCATCTATCCTATAATATATGTTCGAGAGTTGTTGGAACAATTAGAATTAGCATACGAGGCCATTTGACTAATGTTTTTACCTAATAGCGAATTCTATCCAACAAAGACTTTTTAATAGAAATTGGCTCTAAAAATAAAAAAAATTACATGATAATTGAATGGTCCGGTTGATCATTATAAATCACTTGGGATAGCTATAGGAAAGCTCTAAACAATAAAAATGGGTGGTAATGCAGAAAATAACCTAGAGGGCCATTACATGAGTTGAGCTTAGAATAATTTTTCACACTAAGAAAGATGGTAAGTTCGAGTGTATTTAGGGTTTGGGCTCTATGATTTGCTTATTTGTTATTTATTTCATGAGGTTAATAAGATAAATTTTTATCCTTGATCGAGTTTACATATAATAATAACTTCTATTGAAGTATTCATAAGGCTCTATTTGATGGATAATAGGAGGTGTAGGTATTGGTAGGTTTATCAGACTCTATTTAGGTTAAACCACAGGGCATTTTCTTATTAAGTTACTCTTTTAATAGAGTACAAGTTATTTAGAAAAAGTTTTGTACAACTTTGAGCAGGCAAAAGAGCTATGCCAATAAAATCGTGCATGATATGGAGTTTATATTGGATATAAGTTCTTACTTTGAGTAGCATTTGTTAACCATTTCATGAGTTTTGGGAAGAAGGGAAAGCTCAGCTCTGCCTTCATTGGTCTGTTTGAGTAACTACCGCGTGTTTGTGATGTGGCATATGTGTTAGCTTTTCTCTATCCATTTTAGGTGTCATCCCATGTTCCATATATCTTTTTTGAGGTAGTATATACTAGACGAGTCATATATGGTTCAGTGGGATTCAATTCTATTAGACAAGAATTTAGTTTTTTTGCAAAGCTGGTAGCTATTTTCGATAAGGCAGGTTGGTTAAAGTACTATAGAGGCATCATCAAATTAAGGATGCTCCTTGGTAGACTAACAAAACATGAAAATTTGATATCGTTACCATTTTGAGCCATAAACTTCCTCTACCTTATTACTTTCGAGTGTAAAAGTCCTTTTTAGTAGTGGATGATGTACTGACCCTCTTGGTCATATTTTTAAATTTTTGAGCTTTTTCCCATTTTGAACTTTTAACTTTATAGAATATTTAGGGAGTGTTGGGATTGATGGTTGAATTCACAATGAGTATGTTTGTGTTTTATCCAGGATCTTTTATTTGGGATCTTTTAACTTTAAAGAGTTTGACTTTTGTCAACCTTCCTGGAAACACAGTTGGATGGAAATTATGTCAGATTTATTTGCTATAGCATGTAAATTTTTGTTAGGAGAACATTTGGTTTATGTCTTGAGGGTTTCAAAGTCATATTTTGTAGTTTGGAGGACTTTTAGTAATTTTGGATAAGAATTGACTTTGGTCAATATTTCGTATAAACAATTCCATTAGTGATTTAATCAATTCCACTGAGTCTAAAATATTATACTAGTTGGGTAGAAAATATGGTTTGCATTGAGAGGGTGAATCAGGAGTGTCCATTCGAGATGGAATATTTCGTTTAAGCTGCTGGTGTAGCTATTTATGTGGATCTTAGCCCTCTTTTGTGAAAATCTTGTAGCAGGATCATTTCTTTAGAATTTTCCGCACTTCAGCAAAGCTCCAATTTTTGAGTAAATTCAGCTTCTAAAAATATCATGGTTCCAACAACATTGCACTTTTGGCAAATTTACATAGAAATGATGATCACTACGTCTATTAAGAAACTGCATCCTTTATTTTGTCATATTTTATTTCCACTATTAGAGAGCTTGGATAAGGAATTTAGTAGACATTATTGATGATTTCATTACCCGGTAAGTCCAACTTCTCCACCATCATATTCAATCACCTTTTCTAGTTAAATGCACACCTTTTAAATGAGGTGTTGGGTCCTTTAATCCTCCATTTACTTTAAATGAATTAGATTTTTTAATTCCAATTGAGGTCTGAATAAAGCTACATTTTCCCCACCTTTCAAGCCTAAAATCTTTACACTTAGGGAAGCATAATTGTATTGAAAATTCTGTTTTTAGAGGGGACCCAAAGGTCAATATTTTACCCAATTTCCAACCCAAATTGTAAATCATTAAGATGGGTATCATTAGTTTAGTGTTATTTTAGACTTTTATACTAATATAGTGGCAGCAATCTAAGGCTCTTCCTTTAAAATGATGTGCCATGATTTCACTTTCTGGTGAAGAACAACATGAACATAATTTTCACAATTTTAACTTTCATTTAAAAAAAAGTATAGCTAATGGTACCTTATTTGTTCCAAATCTCAAAACAAATAAAGATATAATGAAATTGAGATATTACACTCAAATCTTCTTAAAAGAATAATTAATCTCTTCTCTTCTTCTCAACACTTATGTGTTTAAGAGCAAAGACATTATGCTAGAGTCTATGTAACAAATAACAAAGATTGGTATATCTTATTTGGATGAAAATATAGTAAGTTAGACTTGTGGGGCATCTCCATTTGAGATGTTATTAACTTTTGATCCTTTACATAGGATATTTGGTAATATTTACTTCTAAGGTTATAGTCCTATTTATATTCTTTAATTAAATCAATGAAAAAGTAGGTGTTTTTGTTGGTTCATATTCTAATGAAAAAACTGATTCAATATCATTATCTTTATTCAAATCGATGCATGTGTAATTTTCTATTTGATTAAAAATCTAGACTGACTTGCAGGATCTTTTAGATTTAGTATGATTCATTACATTAGATCCTAGGATTTCATCATCCTAGGTCATGGATCTTTGGAACAACTTGTTTTTAAAAAGTCAATCCATCATCTAGAATAAAATGATTTGAGAAAATCAAGTCTTCAACTAGGATAACGTTAGGTGAAATGATTAATTTTTCTTAGTATGGATTTTTTGAATTTCTCTAAATTTTTACATTCTCTTAGAATACGTCTGACATAAAATTATGTACCATATTTTTACCATAAAATTATATAGCACCGATCTATGTTAATACATTGAATGTATGGTATGTAAAACGTTAAGAAAGACTATGACATAACATATATTAATTAGGTACTACTAATAAATATAAGTAGGACATGATGGAAACTTGATCATAAAATATAACTGTTAAGATTAAATATGTTGGTCTATTTTTAGTTTAGTTTTAGAGTATGCGATAAACTAACATAAAAAATAATATGAAAACATCGAGTATAATCTTGCGTGGAACAGCTAAGAAATCCCATACCTTGCCAGTCATCGTAAATATAATTATAGAAATTTTCTCGCAAGTATTCATAATAATCTCCATAAAAGAGTCATCTAAATTTATGAAATGATCTATAACTTATGTCAGTAAATGTTGTTTTGGGTACTTTTGCTTATAATTATTCCTGCATGGTCATCCATCTCTCTTAAGCTCATAAAATTTTTATTTTAGTGTTACTCAATTCAAACTGATAAGCCAGCCACGTTGGGTGCATGCATCTGTGAGTTTTCCACTTTAGCCATTATCAATTGGTTAGCCACTTTATGCTCATATGAATAAATTAGAAACTTCGGCTAATAATCAGTAAATTTCCCACTTTAGGCTCTTATCCAAGGGTTATCCACTATAGGATTATAATCATTCCTTTATCATTAATTAATATTATTGATAATTGATGTATGAAAGTATGTTAATTCGTTATCATAGTATTTGTAAGTTGATTATCCTCATAAAACTATGGAGTTGAGCCTTTGTATTATTTATATTGTTTTAGCATAGCTTATGGTTATGGAGATCATGTCATAAGGTCATAAAACATTCTTGAAGTAGTTTAATAGTGTTAGAAGTCATAAGGATCACATTATTATGTCATAGTTCATAAAAAATTGTTGTGACTTAATGGTGGTTATGGATATTTTTGAATTTTCAAGTAACATAATTTATGGTTAAGTAGATCATATAATCATGTCAAAAGACTAGTCAAGGAAGCTCATATCATAAGAGAAAAATGTTTACCCATTAAGTCTTTTTTGCATTTACACTGATTTTCATTATTTAGAGCTTTATTATAGCTTCCCAATGTCATTTATTCCTTATTGGAGCTAAAAATTTAGTTACTTGATAGTTCATTTATTTTAAGAGTCAATTATTAATTTGAAAGTCTTCCCTAGTTAGAATTTACTAATGGGCAAAAATTTTAGTCAAATGACCTTGTATGACAATTCAAATAGTTCCAACACCTATATAATATTTATTTAAGGCTAGGTAGACCCTTGGTTAGGGTCCCAAGGCTTCCAAATTATTTTGGGATATAGTTCGGAACTTAAGAAAAATGATACTTGGTTGTGGGACGCACTTTTAATTGAAACAACCTAAGATAGAAATTTCAACTATGCCATTGAGTCTAGTACATCAAATTTGATAGGGTAGCCTAGTTCATTTGCGTATAAAGGATTGCAAACAAACACTAAGGTATCGGTGAAGATATGGTAATGTCTCTAGCTACTATATTAAGTTGGTATGACCACTAAAGCTGCCTTTTGGTCGCTTGAGCAAATGATGCTTTAGCGCCCTTCAAGAAATTTAGCAGCCCTAGCGAGTTTGGTGTGTTGTTTCAGCAGTTGGAGTGTTGACATTAAAGTGGTGAGCTTCCATACTTTAGAAGGAATACCTTTCATGGTCTTTCTATCTTATGTCATAAGCCTATTTTAGACTTGGTTTGGCTATTTTCGGTGGCATGTCCCAACATATTATTGACTTTAGATTTGTATAGACTTTGTTGATAACTGTGGACTTTGTTAAGTTGGTTTAGTAAGTTGACATTAATAGATTGTTTAAATACTTCCTAAGTTATGATTGTTATTCTTGTTTCTTCTATCTTGGGATAAATTTTGAGTTCATCTGACTCTTTTGGATTGATATGATAGTTAGTTTGGGTTAATGGGCGATCTTTGGTCCTTTTCGGGCTTGAGGTACCCATTAAGATAAGTCCCTAGTTCAGTTCATGTCTGTTGGTATTAGAATCTAAGTTCATGATCAGCTGGGTGGCCATAAACCCATGTTTCGTAGAGTCACTTTTATGGGTACGTAGCATGCAACACTTATAACGAAGAGGCTATGAGGAGTTTATAAATATTTCACTATCTTATTGTCTTAGTTAGAGCTATAGATTTTAAGGTCTAGGATTCTTCTGATTTTTGTTTGCTCATTTTTTAGATCATGCATCCTCGATTATCTGAAGCTCATGAAAAATCCTCTGTGCCAATTGGGTATGATATTTTTGGGACACGCTCTACTTATAGAGTCTAAACACGGTCTAGAGGTTTGGTTCTTGATAGTCTTCGAGTTCTGCAGGTTCCCTCTACTCCTCCCCCAATTCCTTAGGCTCATATAATGAATACTGAGTTTTCTTAGTCGATTCATATGATTTCTTTATTGGTTTCTTTTAAGGATAAGCATTGTGTGTGTATTAATCCATCTTATGTGGCCACAAGGGGGTGACAGTTCATGACATTGAGTCCTCCAACCTTTACTGGTGTTAAGGTAAAAGAGGACCCTCATGTTTTCTAAATGAGAAGAAAAAGATTTTCAGAGTTAATCATAGCACTAATATGGAATGGGTGGAGTTTTCAGCCTATCTACTGAAGAATATGGCTTACCAATGGTATAAAAAATGGGACCAGTCAATGGGTAATGTTGATGAGTCATCTTCGTAGGAGGATATCTTTAGTGCTTTCCGAAATAACTTTTTTTCTCAAAAGTTGAGGGATAAGAAAATGGAAGACTTTTTGAATTTGAGGCAAGGCAGGATGTCTATCAAGGAGCATGCCTTGAAATTGCATCATTTGTCTAGGTATGCTCCTGAGATGGTTTCTAGCATATGGGCTAAAATGCATAAGTTTGCTTCAGGACTATCTCCTAAGTTTGTCCTTGAGAGAAAGGTAGCTTTGTTGGTAAAAGAATTGGACATCTCTAGATTGTTTATGTATATGCAATAAGTGAAGGAAGAGAAAAAGAAATTGGTTGAGTTTTGTGAAAGGCAAGAAAATTTAGGCCTTCTAAGCAAAATAGTAGTGATGTTGGTAAGTGGCCTAGAAAGAAGTGGGAGATTTTAAATTATTTCTCTTTGGCTAATGCACCTTACCAGAAGCCATTAGGTGATCATCAATTTCATTTTTATTGTAGGTTTTGGGCAAAGGGTACCCAATCTCAGGCTAATGGGGATCATTCATCTCCATCCTACACTTTTTGGAGATTTTATGGACAACATATTCATGGCCAGTATGATAAGGGAAGGAATAGAGTTTTTAGGTATGGTCAGATTGGGCACATGCAGTTTGAGTGACCCTCTTTAGTTACTTTTTGGGCCAAAAGGGCCCCTATTTCTACTTTATTTGCCCCTGTATCAAAGGGTGTTATTTTTGCTTTTTCTTCTATTTTTTGTACCGACACTAGCCGGAATCGCTTGTATACACTTGTTACTAGCCAGGAGTCCAAGGCTTCTATGAAACTTTGGTTTGGGTCCCGAGGAACCCAAGTTTATTTTGACCGTTTGGTTAGAAGGTTAAGAAATTTGAAATTAGGTATGTGACTCGCATTTCATCAAAATGACCACAGATAAAAATTTTGACTATGCCATTTAGTCTAGAATATTGAATTAGTTACATAGTTTGCTTGCATGTATGGAATTACTGATTGATCCTGATATCTTGGTTATAGTTGGTGCACCCACAATAGCAAAAAATAAATCATGATCGCGGTCTGGCAGCACCAACAAGTGCTGTAATAGCGATACTTTAAGTCACGAATATGACTCCTTGGGTAGGCCAACAAAATCATAGCAAAATCCTCATTTGGTGCCTTGTATTATGATCTCAACAATCAAGTCGCAATAGTGAGACTGGAGCACCTAATAAGGGTCAAAATACCCCATTTTAGCCAGACTTTAATTATTCCTTATCTATTTTCTTGAGAGCTAAAATCCTAAAAAGAGAGAAAGCTTGGAATTGAAGCTTGTAGGTTGTTTGGGGAGCTTGGTTAATGATTATTTCTTGATTCCCCTTTGGATTTGATTCATGATTTTTCTAATTTCATAATAGAATTTTCCTTTTTATGTTCAAAAATTCTAAAACTGTGGGGTCTTGATTTTAGCCCCAACTTAGTTCGAAATTCCATCTTTTTTAAGGTAATAATTCCTTGAGCATGTAGGAACATTGGGTTGGCTTCAGTAATGTGATTTTTAATTTATAGGACCCACATGACATTTTGATGTTATTTTTGGACCCAAAGAACAATTATGAAATATGGGTATTATTATTCTCATACTGATGAATAGAATTCAATTTTGATAGATTAACATATTACGGTATCTTATCAAAAAATAAAAAAAGGATTTAACAGTTTTGTGAGCTTTGTTCAACGTCCACATAGACTAGGTTTTACCCCTGGTTATATTGGGCTAATTCATAGTATGTTTATGATATTGTGTTAGATATGGGATGGGTTTTAGGCGTTGATAGGATGAATTTCAATACTTGGTCTAGTTTAATTGTTTAGGCTATCGAAAAATTATAAATTATACATAATTGACCAGGTTTCTTATAATTTATGTGAATTTCCTATCTTCAGGCTAATAAAGGTTTGTTTAACATAAAAAAGTAGACTAGATAGGTTAAGCCTTGTTTGGGTAGAAATTGACTAAAATGGAACTTTAGGGAGTAGAAATGGGCCCTTGACCTACCTTAGGCTAAGAGGTATGTTAGCTATTGTTTACTTTATTACGATTGCTAGATTCTTGGTAATGCTTATTAAGATAAATTTCATAAACATTGAAACTTGATGGTTATGTTGGTTAATGTAAGGGTTGATACCTATTGATTATGCTATTACTTATTCTATTGATGATATTATTAATTATATTTATATATATTTATATTTACCTAGTTTGAGTATGGAGGATGGTTATGTGATATTTACTCGATTTAAGTCTAGAGGACAATTATGACATTGATGATATATTTATCAGTTCAAGTCTGTATATTAATTATATCACCACTTCATGTATGGCCCTTGATATATATTTATCGATTCTAGTCCAGATATCCATATTATTCTATGATGATATATTTATTTTGATATGACAATATCGGGTGTGAGATTCAAAATACCAAGTTGGCTAAGTCTGAAAATATAGAAATAGTTTTAATATGGCATGATATAAGTGGATTCGAGTGGAATACTGAGATTTTCGAAATAATAGTGGTAGGTTACACTATCTTGTGTGTATCTTCCAAGCTTATGGGGGCTTGTGATGGGTTATTTACTTTTTTGCATTAATTGGCATATGGCAACAAATTATATTGTTATATTTGCGTCTGTTTATGCTTTGTGTTATGTTATGCTATTATTTTGGTTTATGCACAACCATGTTGGAGGTGATTCGGGTTCATTTCTCCCTTGACTTAGGTATGTTTTGTTATATTTTATCATATTTATATTATGATTTAGCTCAGTCGGCTGATGATGCCTACTTTGTACCAATGGTTTTGGTGCTCATACTAAACTTTTATCCCTTTTTGAAGCAAAGTCTTGTACTAATTGTGATCGTTGATCAAAGTTCATCCAATGTTGATATCTGAAGATAGGGTGAGCTCTTGGAGTCGTAGTCACCCATTTCCTTCTATCTTACTTATGTCCAGTCTTTAGTTTCAAGATAGATTATATTGACTATTTTAGATACTTAGGTTGTATTCATAGTTCCTCTTGTACTGGCTCTACTAGGTCATCGAATGGTATTTACGTAGTGATTACCTTTAAACTATTATATTGCCTTGCTATTTCTAGTTCTGGATTTCCTATTTGGCTCAATTGGGGAATTTTCTTCAAGTTGACCTATTGCATTTAGCTTCGGATTATGGTTTGGCTTACCTACTGGTGGGATTTATTAGGTGATACCATGACTTATAAATCGGGTCGTGACAAATTGGTATCAAAGCCTAGGTTTCACCTATATTGTTGGTAGAAAAGTAAATATTTAGTAGAGTCCTGCAGATTGAAATGATAACGTTCATTTTCTATCTTCAAGAGGCTATGGGACATTCTTAGGAGTTCTTGACTTTTTTCACTCATTTTGTGCTAAGAGACTAAGTTAGTTTATAGAACATTGCTTTGACTACACTCTGTTGTAGATGGCAAAGACACGTGCTACTGCTATACGAGATGAGGATACCGAGATTAATCCTAGGAATCCTTCTCCTATTTGTGGATAAACCAAATATCATGGACAGCCTAGAGATGTGTCCTCAGCTAGGGGATAAGATAGGGGTGCTTCACCAGACCCTATTCCCACTCCTAAATCGGAGATTTTTCCGCCCTAGCTAGTAATGTGTCAGGGACCAGCCTAGGCTCCAACAGGGTTTATTACTTCTTCAGTGCTCATAGATGATTTGGTTTACTATTTGGGGATAGTTCGTGGCTAGTCATCCTATGTTGCATAATCTATAGATCAGAGTGGTATAGAGGAATGGGTGCAACCTATAGCTGCGTCTCCCAAAGTTGAGGTGCCTCCTATGCAATAAAACACCCTAGTTTTGTCCCTTAGAAAATTCTTGATTTTAGTTCACAAGATATCATATGACTTGTGGGTACTTGTCGTATGTTGTGGATACTATTTATAGACCTCAACTTATATGATAATCAGTGTTGTTTGGGTTCTTTTCTATCTAATGTATGAGTAGACATCTTACTTGTCATAAGCTAAGGTAGGAGGGCTATAGTACAAAATCATGTGATGTCTTATGTATAGCCAAGAAGATTCTACCTAGGGTACGGTTTAGGGGTGGTACCAATTATTTTATTGGATACATTCTGATCTAGGAATTTGTATGTTAGATTGTGTTGGAGTCTAAGTTAATGACTAGGTTATGAGTGATTGGTACCACTCATATTTTAGGATACGATTTAGGTGGTGTGTTCATACCTTTCTGCGATCATGTTTTCAACATTTAAGCTAAGGGTATTCCAAACATTTCCCACCCTAAAACCTTTAATTCCCCACATCTTATGACATGGTTTGGCCTCTTATAATACACTTTTGAAAGATCAAACAATCCAAAAGCACTCTCTAAACTGCCTTTTGAAGATTGGGCTAGGGTTTTCTTCAAGTGTTCATATAGAGGAACAAGGGTCAAGTTTTTTCTGTGAATCTTCTTGAATAAGGCATGTGACTCTTTCTTCATTGTTAGTTCTCAACTATCATGTGTTTTAAACATTGATTATGATTCATAAAGGGTGGTTTTGAAAAATAATGTTGAGAGTTTTGATACATATTGTTGCGTATTTCTTACTCTTAGTCTAAATTATGTTTATACATATTTTTGGTGATGATTTTCACAGGTGGGTGCTTAGTAATTATGCATTAACAAATGGGTCATGGGTAACCCTAAAATCGATGTTTTCTACTTTCGTTTTGGTCTTGGTAATGGTATGCCTTCAAAGTGTTGGTGAAAATACCTAAGAGAATAAACTAGTCACTT
>NC_061122.1:139270362-139445015 GCF_002878395.1 Capsicum annuum | reverse complement strand
TAATAATGCACCCATTCATCCCTAAAATCCATTAATCAAAGCATGAATAACATTTTTAAATCATGGGGAAACAATTCAAGTAGAAACCAATCAAAATCCCTTAACACAATTTCGAACCCCACAATTATTTCACATGAATGTTGAATCAATTTATGACATAAAGTAAAATATAAGTTTAAGGATGAGAGACATGCCTAAAATAAACAAGAAATTGAAAAGGATTCAAAGTTTGGAGATTGATTAATTGATTTCCTCATAAAACCCTAGTGTTTCTTGCTTTGGGAGTTAAAGAGGAAAAGTAGTGTTTTTATTTTTGGTAATTGATGCCAGAGGCATCATTAGAGCATTTTTAAGTCATAGGAAAAGTGTAAATAGAGGAAAAGACCAAAAGGATTCTAATTAAAATATGTAGGAAAAACTAAATACAATCTTCACGACTTGGGTAATGACTTGTGAGGACTGACCACAAGTTATGGCTCAGAGTAGTTACTGAGGATAAAAATATGGTCCCTCATTGATATGAAAATGAGTCACCCATAATGACTCGTTATGACTCATTATAAGTCGTACCGTGGACTCATTCAAAAAGGACCAAAACCTTGGCCTACTCACTATTTTTGTGATAAGTCCTTCTAACAACTCTCTATGTAACATCATTACTCGCACCCTAAACCTTTATTACTGGAAGTTTTGGTGTCATATCAGAATCTTGGCTAGTTTAATTACTTAACTCTTGGAGGGTCTAAAGCTCAAGAACTTGGGGTGTAATATGAAGAAATTCTAAATGCTATGTTAATCTGAGAAATCTCACAACGAACTCCAAAGAAGTAGTGCCTCCGCAACTTTAAATAAAAAAACAAGCACGCACAACTCCAAATTATGGGTAGGGTAATTCTTTTCATGGGGTTCAACTGATGAGAAACATATGCAATCACCTTACCCTACTGTATCAACACAGTCCCTAACCCAACATCTAAAGCACCACTAAAGTCGATAAACCTATACCCTCCTTAGGTAAAGTCAAAATAGGAGTTAACGTCAACAAATCCTTGAGTTTTTAAAAGCTCGCCTCATAAGACCACTAAAAAGAAATATTCTTCTGAGTCAACTTGGTCAATGGAGCTATATAGATGAAAAAACTTGGATGAATCGACCATGATACCTTCTTTAGTCACCATATGACCCAAGAAAGAAGCAGAATCCAACAAAAACTCACACTTAGAGAACTTAACATACAACTTCTCATCCCTCAGTGTATGGAGTATAATCCACAAATTCTCCTCATAATCGGCCTTACTCTTGGAATAAAACAAGATATTATCTATAAATACAATGATAAAAAAGTAAAGATATGATCAAAATACCCGGTTCATCAACTCTATAAACGTGATAGGGGAATTCGTCAATCCAAAGGACATGACCAAGAACTTATAATATCCATACCAAGTCTAAAAAGTAGTCTTTAAAATATCCAAAGCTCTAATCCTCAACTGGTGATACCCAAATCTCAAATCAATCTTTAAAAACACCAAAGCACCCTGAAGCTGATAGAACAAACCATCAATATGAGGAAAAGGATTCTTATTTTCAATAATCAATACACATAAACATACACCATTCTCTTTCTTCATAAATAGGTCAGGCGCACCCTAAGATAATACACTTGGTCAAATAAATCCCTTATCCAACAACTCTTCCAATTGATCCTTCAATTCCTTCTACTCTACTAGGGCCATCCTATAAAGAGGAATAGAAATAGGCATGGTGCCCGACTCAACATCAATAGCAAAGTAAATATCACAATCTAGAGGAATACCAAGAAAATTTGTAGAAAAAAATCCATGAGTTCACAGACAATATGAATAGAATCCAAAGAAGGAAGTGAAGCAACACTAGTATCAAGAATATGGATTAATAAGAAAAACTTCCCCTCTCAACCAAGTGATGATCCTAAAGAAATGATATAAATCTCTTGGGACCCAAATAAAACACACTTTTCCAAGCTATCAGTGGCACACCCGATAAAGCTAAGGTCATAGTCTTAGAATAACAGTCTAGAAAGCATGATAAGAAGCTAACCAATCTATATCCAAGATGATATCAAAATCTACCATAGCTAGGATAATCAAATATACCCAAGTCTTACCCCTATTAAAGGTCACAACACAAGATTAACGTACCCAATCCACCATAAAAGAGTCTCTAACAAGGTAGATACATTGGTAGGCATGGCAAGAGGCTCAGTAGTAGAATCAAAACCCAAAGTAAAATATGCAGACACCTATGAGAAAGTCGACCCCAGGTCATACAACATCGATGTAGATCTGAAATAAATAGGGATGATACCTATGATGACAATATTGGAACCCTCTACCTCTAGTTTAGGGGGTATAGAAAAGTAGTGTCCACGACCATCACCCAAATGAATAGGCTCATGTCTACCACCATGGGTACCACTACCTCTGCCTCGCATACCTCTATTAGAACCTCTACCTTTCACTACTAATATAGGAGTAGGATTGAAAACATAATGGGTACATTCTGTGGTTAAATGGATAGCCTCCTCACATAAAAAGCACACTCCGTGATCAACTCAATAAGGAGAGGTACGACTGAGTTAGAACTACCAACAAAAGTTGTTCAACTAGAAGACCCTCTACCTGAACCCTATAAGGATTCTTGCATGGGTGTTCGATGATACCCACAGAAATTTGTAGAATCTTTATCTCAAAGAGTGTGACCTCTAAACTCACCCTGATGGTGCACCCTTATGGCGCCACCCTAAGATGCTCAAAGAATAGACTCATTCATCTTAGCATGATCCACTATATTTTAAAGTGATGCCCCTAACACTACCATCTGGGTAGTAGCAATCTAAAGTAAAGCATTCAACCCCTTCATGAACTTTTGAATCTTCTCAAACTCAAAGGAAATATTGGTATAAGAATATCTAGACAAGGCATGGAAGTGTACCTCATAGGTCAAAATAGTCATGGAGCACTGCTCCAAGTGATTAAACTCATCTCTCATCTGATCTTTCAAATTGTAAGTCATAAACCTTTCCAAAAAGGCCTCAACAAACTAATCCCAATTCATCTCTAGCAAACCAACAGGTATGAAACTAACAATTGACCTCCACCAATACCTAGTTGTATCTCTCAACTAGTAAGTAATCTAAGAAACCCCATGCAATTCAAGTTATCCAAGATTATGCAACTTCTCTCTATAATCAATTAAGAACTAATCCTCAGAAAATATAACCTTACTCATAATAATAGAAGGTGTAATGAACCTGGCTAGATAAGATCCTACCTGAGAGAGTAACATAAATGAAGGCTGAACTCCTAATCTTGGATACCATACTTATATGCAGACATAGAAGAAGGAATAGTATTCAGAGTCAGTGGAGTACCATAAACAGATATCGATACCACTAGAGGATCCATACTTGGAACCGGAGGAACACCATAAGTAGAATATGGCATATATAAAGGTATAATACTTGGAGCTGGAGGAAACCAGGTGTACATTAAGGAGAACCCTCCAAATAGGTCAACAAATAAATCAACAACCCCTTTAAGACTGAGCTAGAAGAACTAAGTAGGATAGGGATAGGACCCATATCTCTATAATGCTCAACATAAGGCTTAGTTAAGAGTCCCTTAGTACTACCTCTAGAAAGGAAATATCCTCATTCATGTCTACTACCTTGAGCCTATCCATGACTTATAACTCACCCTCTAGACTGAGCTCTCTCCCTAGATGATGGATCAGCATCTCTAACCTTACAAGATCTAGTCCTGACCATCTATGTAGAAATAAGTGGAACTCAGTTTAAAATACAGGGTATGGAGAAACCTACACGATAAAAGATAAAATAGAAAAAAATCCTAAAGATATCTTATATCCTTTAAAAGATAGATACGAACGTCTATGTACCAATCTATGAGACTCTATTAGACACTCTGTTCTTACACTAATGAGACCAATAAACCTGGCTGCTTTGATACCAATTTTTCATGACCCAAAAACCTAGGTTCATGATGGCACTTGTCGCAACAAGCCTTGACAGATAAGCCTATCGCCCAAATTGATATGAAAATGAAAAAACAACACTAGAATCCAAAGTAAGGCTTCTAAAACAAAGACAAACCACACTTAAGTAATAATTATAAGAGATACATAGTAATAATATCATAAATATCCCTAATATTTTGTGTCACAATGTAAGAACTAACTAAATACATCTCAAAATCAAATATACAACTAATGGTCCAAAAAGGGCATAATTTATCTCTGAATACAAAAACAAGACATAAAATAAACAAGAGGATGTAGTAGATTAACTCTAGAAGCATAGACTAACTACTACCTCAAAAATACTCCAAACACCACCTTAATCAACTACCATGTGGCACATTTATACCAGGATTTGCCCCAAAAGAATACAATAGGGTTGAGTACAATCCACTTGTACTCAGTAGGTATCATAGGCCAACTAAGCAAAGTAGAAAATAAAGTATATAAAATACACACTATGGGCATATCACCTACATTCAAAAAATATCCCAAATTGTAGCCCACACCGTCTCCAGTAATAGTTTTACAATATACATATATACCAAATACAAGAGCAACAACAAGGTATAAATAGATAGAAATCAAATATAAAATAAAGATATAACACAAAATATGCACAATATATGACATACAATAAAGATAATAATGATGATATGATGCACGAGGTTGTCGCACAACCTCTGTATGCATCTATTAAGTTATGGTCTTAAGGTAGGACCCATGGGGGGTTCTAAACCCATATACAAGCTAATAACTAAAACCAATCCAATATCCATAATTGTTCTCTAGCACATATATCGATAGAGGGTTTTTAAAAATATCTCATTTTCTATCCCAAAAAAGGTAGTATTTCGATAGTTGTACCAATGTTTCATGAATGTATATGATATGAGGATTTAATGCTCACAACTTACCAGAATGAGAATTTTAAATTCCAACCAATACGCCAAGCATGTGAGCCAAATCCACTCAATAAGTCAACCCTCCAGGATTCAACATAGTCCATGTACCAATAAGTAAGATATACCATAATATGTCATTGATACCATATAAACCCCAGCTTACATAGTTTCCACTAAGAAAAAAACAACCAATTACATAAATATCAGGCCAATAATATTATATAAGACCCCACATGGTTACACATAGCAAATAATGTCTCACAACCACCAATTACAACAACACATTCCCCCACATAGGCATAAAATACTAATAAAGTGATTTTCATGATTAGTTCTGGCACTCATAACATACTTTTATATCAATATTAACTACACAGCTCAGTCTGAAGAAAGTTAAGTCATAACCTATCTTGAATGAAGAAAATTAGGTTTGAAAGCCTTTACCATAGAGTCTTCTCCTCATGAAAGGATTCAAAATCAATTAACACATCCAAATATAAAATCTATGCATAAAAATGAAGCCAATAATACTCATATTACCTATTTCTACATCAGGTTCAAAATGGACCCTCAAAATAAGTTTTTGAAAAAAGGGTAAAACCAAAATTTTTAGTTGCTAAATATATTTCCCATGATTAAAGGAAGCCATGGAAGGAAAGCCAAGTGAAAACGGGTTGAAATTGGTGTTTAAATTAAAGAACTACTAATTTAGGCCTTGCAGACCAAAATCCCCTAATTCCACCTTTAAAGTCAAGTTTTAACAAGATTTTAATGAGAATAATTGAAGATAAATAATTGAAATAGATATTAAAAATGGAATAAATCACCTAAAATATCTAAAACCTAAATCTCCAAGTGTAAAAAATGGTGAAAATTATGAAAAAGGTGTATTTAAACCACCCAGGCAGTGCATATATAGACATTAGGCTGCTTAAGTGGTCAAATATTAAGAGGAAAAGTATTGCATAGTCAAAACCTGCCAAGGTTACACATGCTGCTTAAGTTGAACAAGTGTTGCTTAAGCGACACTCTCTTAAGCGAATCCAAGGCCACTTAAGCGATACTTGCTGGTGAAGACAAGTAACTTAAGTGACTGATTAGCACTTAATAGGCCTTCTCTTAAGTGACCCAAGTGTTGTTTAAGCAAATGCACCAACTGAGTGGTGCATCAATAAGAGACTTAGAGAATTCCAAGTCTCTGTAAACCCCTCAAAATTTATTTGGAATCTCAAGAAATCAAACAAACTATGCTACCCTATAAAATTTAATCCTTTAGACTTAATGGTGATATCAAATTTTCAAAAAAAAACACCATTTTCACAAAATTGACCTCCAAAATCATAGTTCACAACTTTTCAAACCGAGGGTTAAAATGAGATACAAAAGCTATAAAACTACAACAACTTTGTTATAACCTAAAATTAATATTCTGAATCTATTGGCATAGTTTGTTTTGACATTCGATGCATAGAGAAACAAATATTGATTGAAGTCAACTATAGTCTTTTTAACTATCAAAAATCACAATCTCTCACAAATCACACCAAAATACACTGAGAACCATGTCAATCATTCCCATACTCCAAAAATACCACAAAGCAACCATGGGGAGGGGTAAAATTATAAAATCACGCAAAAATGAATGATTCACAACATCACTAAAAATTAACTTATTAAAATTTTAGCATATTCTATGATGCTTTAGGTATTAGTTTGGGTGCAGTGTTGATACAAGAAGGGAAGGTGATTGCTTATTCCTCTTATCAGTACAAGTCTCATGAGAGAAATTGACCTACCTATGATTTGTAGTTGGGTATCATAGTGTATGTGTTGAAGTTGTGGCAACACTACTTGTATGGGCTACCTTCTGAGATTTTCTCAAACCATCAAATCCATTAGTACTTCTTCAGATAGCGAGATCTTAATATGAGGTAGTGTCGTTAGCTTGACTTGCTCAAGAATTATGAAATTATTATTTTGTACCATACAGGCAAGGCTAATATAGTTGCAAATGTCTTGAGTTGGAAGTGTACTAGTATGGGGAGTTTAACTCATCTCTTGACCCATGAGTGGCCTTTACCCTTGGAGGTTCAGTCTTTAGATAACCAGATGATTATGTTTGGTGTTTTTACACTTTTGTCATATTTTTTACTTTTTTGGTACTAGGTCTTTCTTGATGGAGTAAATCAAGCTCACCAGTTTGATAATGATAGTTTAAGGTTAATTTGGGATACAGTGTTAAATGGCAAGGCTAAGAAATCCTCTTTTGATTCTAATGGTATATTGAGATTGGTGGTTGAGTTTATGTGTCGAGAGTCAGAGATTAGGTAAGATTAGTTTTAGATAAGGCCCATTGCTCTAGATATTTTATCCATCCAGGAGTGACGAAGATGTATTATGATTTAAAGAAGCTTTACTAGTAGGGAGATATGTAAAAGGATTTGGCAAATTTGTAGCTCGTTGCATGTGTTATCGGTAGTGAAGGCCAAGCATTAGAGATTGGGTGGTTTGCTTCAGAGGTTGCCCATTCCTGAGTGGAAATGGGAGTGGATTACTATAGACATTATGAATGAGTTTACTTATACTCTTGGGGTTCTGACAGTGTTTGGGTCATTATGGATCGGTTGATCAAAATAACTTATTTTATTCCTATTCAAATTTTCTTCAGTGTTGAAAGGTTGGATTGTATCTATGTTTCATGAGCTAGTTCATCTTCATGGGGTACCAGTGTCTATTATTTTAGACAGAGTCTCAGTGTTTAGTTCTAGTTTCTGGCAGACTTTTCAAGAAGAGTTGGATACTTGAGTTAACCTCAACATAGCCTTCCACCCCCAGATAGATAGTTAATTGAAGCGTATTATTTAGGTTTTGTAGGATATTCTCTACATATGTGGTATGGATTTTATGGGTCAATAGGAGCACCATTTGATTTTATGGGTCGAGATGTCCCTTTTTGATGCATTGTATGGTAGGCATTATTGGTACCCTGTTGGTTAGTTTGTGACTTTAGAGGTTAGACCTTGTAGTACTAAATTTGCTTAGAAAGTCTTTTGATATAGTTTGGATCATTCAGGATAGGCTCCAAGCAACTTAGAGTAGGCAAAAGATTTATGCAGACTGAACACTTCGTGCCTTAAAGTTTGGTATTAGTGATAGGGTCTTCCTTCATGTGTCACCCATGAAGGGCATGATGAGGTTTTGAATGTAGTGAAAACTTAACCCTTGGTATATTGCAATTTTTGTGATTGTTCAGAAAATTGGAGAAGTTTCTTATGAGTTGGTCTTAACCCCAGACTTTTCAGCCATTCATCTAGTTTTCATGTATTTATTCTTCGATATTATATTCCAAATAAGTGTTGTATTCTTCATTGGGACTTAGTTCAGTTGTGTTCTTCATTGGGGCTCTGTTTAGTTGGATGAGAGGTTGACCTTTGTTGAGGAGCCAGTGTCCATTTTAGCCAGGATGTGGGATGGTTATGTTATAGAGACATTTCTGTAATTAGGGTTTAGTGGAGACACAATACTATTGAGGAAGGTACTCGGGAGATCGAATCCGACATACATAGTAGTTATCAATATGTCTTTACCAATTTAGGTATTTTCTTGTTTTTATTTCACGGGAGAACTAAATTTTTAGTTGTGAATGCTATAATGATCTTGGTTTCTGAATTTTCCATTTCTATGTGATTTAAACATTTTTGCCTCCACTATGGTTTCTACATATAGATATTGAGGTTCGGGGATGTTGTCATGGTTTTTTAGGCGATCGGGAGTGAGTTGTACAAGTTTGTGGTTTTTTTGAGTCATGAGAAGCCATATAGTTGACTTTAATTAACACTTATTGTTTTGAGTGTCAAATGGCAAAACGGACTGCAACAGCAGATTCAAAATGTCAAATTTGAGTTTGTAGCTGGATTGAACCAATTTTAGCTCTTTTAGTATCTCATTTCGAATCTTCATTTAAAAAATAGTGAAATATGATATTGAGGGTTAATATTATAAAAATGACATTTTTCAAAAATACAATATTCTCAATAAGTCCAGAACATTCAAATAAGCCTAGTAGCATATATGGTTTATCTTGGTGGGATCCCGACCAAATCCTGAGGGTCCTATCGAAGCTTGATAGGCTCGTACCAAAATCATCATCAATTGATATCTGGTGCGGCTACTTAAGAATCCCAAGACCTCTATAGCATCTAGCCATCGCTTAAGTGGTAGATGCTTTAGTGGTCTGGTATCACTTTTGTGGTAGTTTCTTTAGCGGAGACTTAGCCACGGAAGTAATAATGGTTTATATAAACCCCTCATTTATCAATATTTCTTCTATTTTTAGACCTTTATGAGATCCCAAAAATCCCAACTCATAGTAGAACCATGCTTCAATCTCATGAGAAATAAATTTTAGTGATTGGGTAGTTTTATGATTGAGTTTGATGTATATTAAAGCCTCAAATATACCCTAGCTGTTAGACGAATCAAAACATCCCTTACCGATTGAATTCTTGAGAAAGACATTGCCATAATCAACTTCAAACAAGCATATATCCCATTCTACAAAGCATTTTTGAGATCATGACCCACCAAATAGATAGATAATTGAATTATATTTCCATCGATACCAATTTTTCCTGAATCCAATATCAGAGTAAGAAGTTATGACCGTTTTACAGTAAGCTGTCTGGACTACCAAAGTGCGACGGGAAGGCCGATGAACCATCTCGCCTGCAACAGACCATAGCCCGAACCATCGTAACTGTGGTAGTAAGCCTGTTTTCTAGCAAAAATCAACGGGTTGAAGGGACAGTCCATCCCCAGGGAGAGAGTTTATCGCCCAAACCGTTGTGGACCTCCATTTAGCGATTTTAAGCCATTTTTCAAAGGATTTTTGGGTCTTTTCCACCCTATTTAACACCTAATCACGTCAAATCAAAGTACATAAATCCTCATTCACCCATAACATCAAAATTAAGATTTCAATATCATTCCCCAAGAACAAGATCCAAACCCTTCTTCAAGAAACTAAAAAATTCAAGTTCTTCAAGTTTAAGAACCATCAAGAAAACAACAAGATCTGTGTTTCCCAATCCAAGAACGTTCTAGAAATATTAGTTATCTTTTAAGATTCAAGATTTTGAGGTATGTTAGATGTTGATTCATGGGTCCCTTTCACCCATGAAGTCCAAGAATCCTTTTTCAAAAATACAAAGATTATGATTTATGATTTTCATGATTAAAATAGACTCAATTCATGTTTATGATGTTAATTGAGTTTCAAATCATATTTAATTATAAGTTTCCATGGAATTGAAATGGTTATATGATGAATTGTATGAATTGTATGCTAATACCCTAGAATTTAAATTGAGTATGGTATTCATGATGATATGTGTGGGCCATTGTTATGTGAAATAGTTCATGCTCCCCATGTGTTTGATAAAATTCCTTTGTGAAAGAAATAGGGTCATTGTAACATAGTAGCATGTATACCCCAAGCATGTAGAAGTAGATTCCTTACAAGTGTTTGATAAATTGTCTATGAGAATTAAATAATGTCATTATAGCTTGCCACTATGTATTCCCCACTCATGTATAAATTAATGCATTACAAATGTTTGTTCACATGTCTTAGAGAGTGAATTATGAACAAATGAATGGTGTTATGTTATTCAAGATTATGATTTGCTTTACTTTTATACCATCGAGTCCTGGGGATATTTATACCTGGAAATTTAGCTACTACCTAGAGCCAGTGTCAGTTATAGTATTCTCAGTCATGTCACGAGCAGTAGCATTATCTGTCAGTTACAGAATTTAGTAGAACTCAGTCAGCTTCATGACTTAGGAAAGTTTAGTAATCCCAGTAACATCCCAGTCCAGTCCAGTAATCAATTCAGAACTCAGTAGTACTCCGTTAGTCAATGGAACTCTGTGAAATCAGTTCAACTCATTTAATAATTATGATCAGTAACAGATTCAGCTTAGTCAAGTACAGTCTAAGAATTAATTCAGTGTCTATTCAGTTAGGAGTAGAATTCAGCATCGAGTGAGCTCAAGGATAGGAACTCACCTGGTAGTAGAGGGTGTGATTCTTAGAAATAATCCTTGTGCTCCAGAACTATGTAGCCAGTGTAGGTTGAGACATTAAACCTGCTAGATGAGGGTTGATGAGGTGGCTCAACCTGTTAGATGAGGGATCCACCGTTCTCATTAAAGTACCTGTAGATAAGGGTCACTAAAAGCTTGTCCTTACCTGAGGCACGGTATTGACACCCTTCCAACTGGGGTTACAGGTTGGACTCCAAATTAACTAGAAGGGGCATATCGATTAAATGATTACTTCCCACAGTTTCATGTTTAGTCTCAGTCTTCAAGATAGAACTCAGTTCAGTATTATAGAAGTCAAGGCTGTTAGGTACAGGCCATTAAGTATTAATACCTATTATAGAAGTCAAGGTTGTTAGATACAAGCCATCAAGTATTATTACTAATAGATTTAGAGACAACCTGCTAGATAGGGTTTGATCTCAGATTTAGTCTATCAGTAATAGTATCAATAGACTCAGTTATTCGAAATCTAGTTATTCGAATTCAGTATTCAGTGTTATTACGATTTTAGTTATAGTTTATGCATTCATGCATGTATCCTCATTTAGTATACTCATGTTATTCAATCAGTAATGTTTATGCATATAAACCCCTGTATTTAGCCTTACCTCATCTAGCGTACCTGTAACAACCCAAAATTATCTCCCGGGATGTCACACGGTACTTAAGGCTACAAGTAGCCCCAAGATAACCCTTTGAGCCTATTTTTACTAATAACACTCATTTCAAGATGAAATAATTCAAACACTAGCATAGTCATATCATATGAAAGAAACTACGGAGAAAATGCTCGATCCAAATGATCAAGCAATACCGAAAACCTCAACACAACCACAATATGATAACTAGTTTGACAAAGCCTCTACTAATCCATAAACTAGAGAGTCATTGGGATAGGTCCCCAACTGACTCAAAATGAACTGGAAATAACAACATAGTCTCTCAAAATATGGAGATGTCTAAATTTAGGTCCTCGAGCCATGAGGACTCACCATTGTAGAAATATAGATAGAGGTACTCGAAAATCATTGACGAGGTTGGGACTGAGCACCTGAACCTATATTATAAGATAATGTAGCACATAGACATATAGATGGATCAGTACTTGAGAATGTACTGAGTATCTAGGGTTGCATGCATTTATATAAAACAACATCAATACTCTTTAATCAAATCATGCATGTAATAAGTAATGACTCACATGGCTTGAATACGTATAAAATGCAAAGCTAATAAATCATATAAAATGGAACATGTAACACAATCTCGTGAGTCATTATACTTTTAGCTTTGAAATTGTACTCTTCTCTTATTCTCATTACTCAAGGCTAAAGAAAACTTTAACCAATACTTTCAACTCATGCATATGTCTCATGGAGAGTAAAACTTCTTTAATGCTCCAGAACTCAAAACTCTTTTTGAACTCAAGTACTTAGAATTCGGAATCATATAACTTTGTAACATACTTGAAGGCATTTCATTCACCTTAGGAATAAAATCTCATTTCAAGCTTAAGGAAAAAAATACTCATATCAACGGAAAGTATTTTAGTTTTAAGGTAAAATATCTTATCTCAAAGCTTTAGTTTTAAGGGAGATTCTTATAACCAACATAAACCATGCAAGCTACATGGAGTCTAACGTTTTGTCCTCCTAAGTAAGAGACCCCACGTTGGGGAGGAGCATCATACTCTTTGCCAGGGAGTATAACCTCAATTCAGTGATCACTTATCTCAACCTCTGGCCCAATAACTCGGCCTTAGGCCCAACAATCATCTCAACCTTAGGCCTAACCTATGATGGCACGTAGTTCTAGGGTAAGAAACCGTGCTAACTTACCTAACTCGGTGCTAAGTACTACTCCCTTTAGTTTATCTCGCTCATCTCATGAAAGTCCACTTTAGAATAATCTCATGGTTCGTTAAGAACCAAATAATCAAATCTATAATCTTATGTAGTAGAGCGGATTTCAGAACTCAATGACCATTAGGTCAAAACATTTCTCAATAATCCCAGAATACTCAAATCATGAGTCCTTACAGCACAATAGTTCATAAATCTCAAGTCTCAAGTAGGGATTAATAACCCATAATTCAATCTCAAGTTAGAACTCATCAAAAGCATAATAGATAGCATATAGATTCATAACTCATGTAGAAATGTGGAAATTTCAGCAAATTATCTCAGAATCTCAATATACTCATATACTTTAATGTTTCAAATATTTCATCTATTAAGTTCTCAAGGATTAAAATCATAAGGTATAGACCCAGATGCAATTTCTTAAGAAAACATGTGAAAATCATGCCATTAGACTCTCAATTCATGGGTAGCATCAAAATATTATAATCGATAGTAATGGGTGATAAACCCCAATTCAATTTCATGTAAAATCTCATAAATTGTAGAGAATTGTTGTTTTAATAAGACTTTGGGCACAAGGGTGAAAGGATTACCCTTATTCAAAACCCCACATACCTTGAATTAGAAGCTTTGGATGAACTCTCGCTTTTGGAACTCTATTCGTACTCTTGAATGAGGGTTCTTAATGCCCTTGACTTGGGAACCTTGAATCTTGACTCAATTTAGAAAATCTATAGTGGATACTTGAGATTTGTAGAAGAGGTTTTGGATACTTACAGTTCTTGTTGAGAGAAAACTTGAGAAAAACTTCATAGAATGCTTGTAATTAACTTCAATTTGGTGTCTGCACGGTTTAAGAGGCTTGGAAAAAGTCCAAAGTGCCCTTTTTAACTTTTGTACGAAGCTAGAAAAATTAAACTGAGAACCCGATTTTATGGGCCACCACGATGCACCACTATCGTGGTGGCTCACTGGAAATTGTAAAATGGGAATCTGAGAGTCACCGAGACGCGGAGCCATCATATTATCCCACTGGCTAGGACCTAGAACTTCAGTGCAATGAATCACAATCGTACAAGGCCACTGGAAAATGACTATTTAGAAATTGGGGTCCTCCACGATGCGCCACTATCGCGGAGTTCCACTTGAATTTGACAATTGTCAAATAGACCCTCTCCGCGACGCGCTAAGCACTAAAATGATGTTGTTTTATGACTCAGACTTAAATTAGCCATAACTTCTTACCCGGGTATCAGATTTGGGCGAATCTTATATCGACAGAAAGCTTATCAAATTTTCCATGTGATAAATTTGGGAAATTCTATATGGTTAACACGATACTCACTTAGGAATTTACTTCTCAATCTTGTAGGGCTAGAATTATGCCTCACTTGACACACCCTAAGGCTCATTCTATGAGAGAATTTTTACGTGGTCTTACAATATCCCCCACTGGAAACATTCGTCCGTGAATGTCGCTTGTTAGACTAAGAACATAGGAAAAACTGAGTACACATAGCTGAAGCAAGTTGATAAAACGGGCTCAAAATCTCTCTAAACTCTTGAATGCCTCAGAAATTGCAAGAACTCATACAAGGATAGATTTATATAGGTGAACTTTAGATTAGAAGGGCTGAATTAAGGAAGAATAATACCTTTGGATTAATTTGAGCTTGTGGAAAAGAGGTGCGGGTACTTGGCTCACATGTCTGCTTCTGGCTCCCAAGTAGCACCCTCAACAGACTGGTTCCGCCACAAAACTGTGACCAAGGGAACTTGTTTGTTCCTTAAGTCTACGGATCTGAAAATATAGGATCTTAACAGGAATCTCATCAAAGGAAAGAGTGTTCTAAATATCGTCATTCTCTGAAGGATCTACTACAACGGAATCACCAATATGCTTCTTAAGCATGGAGACATGAAAAATAGGATGAACAGCTGACAACTCTCTGGGCAACTCAACCTCATACGCCACCTTACCAACACGGCTCAAGACTCAATACGGGCCAACATAACGGGGACTAAGCTTCCTCTTTATACCAAACCTTTTCACCCCTTTCATCGGTGAAATCTTCAAGTATACCAAATCACCCACTTTAAACTCAAGATCTCTTCTCCTCACATCGGCATAAGACTTTTGACGACTCTGGGCGGTCTTCAACCTCTCTCTAATCAACTTAAATTTCTCCATAGCTTCAAACACTGCATCAGGCCCAGTCACGGCAGCTTCACCCACTTCAAACCAACCTATAGGTGATCTACATCTCCTACCCTACAAGGCCTCAAATGGTTCCATCCTGATTCTATCAAGGCCTCAAATGGTGCCATCCCGATGCTAGCATGGTAAGTATTGTTATAAGAAAACCCTATCAATGGCAAATGCTCATCTCAACTATCTTTAAAATCAAGAGCACATGCCCTCAACATATCTTCAAGGGTCTGAATGGTCCTCTCAGCCTGACCATCTGTCTGTGGATGAAAAGTGGAATTCAAAAGGGTACCAATACCCTGTTGGAACACCCTCTAAAACTGAGAAGTAAGTTGAGTACCCCTATCCTAAATGATAGATGAGGGAACTCTGTGTAGCCTGACTAACTCCAGGATATACAATCTAGCATAATCCTCAGTTGTATAAGACGTATGCAAGAGAAAAAAGTATGCGGACTTAGTCAGCCTGTCTACAACAACCCAACTAGAATCATGATGACGACGTAAAAGAGGCAACCCGGTTATGAAGTCCATATTCACCACCTCCCACTTTCAAGTGGGTATACCAAACTCTTGCATCACGCCACTTGGTCTATGGTGCTCTACCTTAACCTATTGGCAAGTTGCACACTTTGCTAAGAACTCGGCTATATCCTTTTTATACCATTCCACCAATAGATTTCTTGCAAGTCACGAGACATGTTGGTAGTACCAGGATAAATAGAATACCATGCGCCATGCGCTTTATTCATAATCCTCTTCCTCAGATCATAAACACACAGAACACACAATCTACCTTGCAATCTCAACACGCCATCTCCCCCTTGAGAGAAAACCTCTACCTTTTGGCCCTTAACTGACTCCTTCAGTCTGACCAAACTAGGATCCCTATCTTGCTTCTCCTTTACTTTCAAAACTAAAGAGGATTCAGAACTACTCTACAACAACGTACTCCCCACGGCTGAATCAAGCAAACTAACTCCCAATCTAACCAGACAATGCACATCGCGAGCTAACTCTTGCTTACCTTCCTCCACATGAGCAACACTACCCATAAACAATCTTCTAATGGAATCCGCCTCTACAATGGCCTTGCCCGAGTAATACAACACACTTATATCATAGTCTTTTAACAACTCCAACCACCTCTTCTGCCTAAGATTCAACTCCCTGTGAGTAAACACATACTCCAGGCTCTTATGATCAGTAAACATATCAACATGAACACCATAAAGATAGTGTCTCCAAATTTTCAAAGCAAAGACCACAACAACTAACTCAAGATCATGGGTTGGGTAATTCTTCTCATGCAGCTTAACTGTATAGAGGTATAGGATATAACCTAACCTCTTTGCATCAATATAAAACCATTTATACCATCAGGCAAAGTCAACACAGGGGCTGAAGTAAGCCGAGTCTTCAACTCCTGAAAACTCTTCTCAAAGAAATCTGACCACTAAAACTTAACTTTATTTTGGGTTATTTGGGTCATAGGAGATACAATAAAAGAGAAACCCTCAATAAAATAGTGGTAGTAGCCAGCTAGACCCAAGAAACTCCTAATGTCAGACGAGGAGATAGGTCTAGGCTAAATTTTCACAGCTTCTGTCTTTTAGGAATCAAATCTAATACCTTCGGCCGAAATTATATGACCCAGAAAGGCTACAGACCTTAGCCAAATTTCACACTTACTAAATTTGGTGAACAATTGGTGATCTCTGATGGTTTCTAAGACAATTCTAAGATGATTTGCATGGTCATTCACATTACGGGAGTACACAAGGATATCATCGATAAAAATAATGAAAAACATATCAAGGTATTGGTTGAACACTCGATTCATGAGGCCCATGAAGGCGGCTGAGGCATTGGTTAGCCTGAAGGACATAACTAGAAACTCAAAGTGACCATAGCGGGTTCGAAAGGTATCCTTGAAATATCATACTCCCTTACTTTAAGTTGATGATAGCCGGATCTAAGGTCTATCTTGGAGAAATAACTTGCACCATGCAACTAGTCAAACAAGTCATCAATTCTCAAAAGAGGATATTTATTTTTAACTGTGACCTTGTTAAGTTGATGATAGTCAATGCACATACATAAAGAATCGTCTTTCTTTCGCACGAATAAAATAGGTGCGCCCCAAGGATAAATACTAGGCCTTATGAAACATTTGTCTAAAAGATGTTTGAGTTGCTTTTTCAACTCTTTAAGCTCCGCAGGAGCCATATGGTAGGCAAAATAGAAATAGGATGAGTGGTGGAAAGAAGGTCAATCCCTAATTCTATCTCCCTATCGGGAGGTATCCTTGGGAGATCTTCCAAAAAAAATCAAGAAACTCATTAACAATATTAACTGACTAAATAGTTAGAGCCTTGAACTTAGTGTCTTTGACTCTAACTAAGTGATAGATGCAACCTTTTGATATTAGCTTTCTGGCCTTGAGATAGGAGATAAAATAACTCTTGGGAGATACCAAACTCCCGGACCACTCAAAAGTTGGTTCATCAGGAAACTGAAACTTCAACACATGGGTACAACAGTCTATAGAAGCATAACAAGAATGAAGTCAATCCATACCCAGAATAAGGTTAAAATCCACCATGTCTAACTCTATCAAATATGCAAGTATGAATCTATGAAGAACAGTAATGGGACAATCTCTATACACTTTTTTAGCAACAACTGACTCCTCTATGGGTGTGGAGACTTGGAAAGGTTCAGGAATCTTTTCGGGACTCATTTTGAAATTCACAGCCATAAGTGGGGTCACATAAAAGAGGCTTGACCCAGGGTCCAATAACATATAAATATTAAAACAAAAGACGCGGAGCATACCAGTAACAACATTGGGAAAGTCCTCCTACTTCTGACGAGATGGTAAGGCATAGAATCTATTTTGGTGCTGACCACCAGTAGTGCTAGATAAAGTGCCCTAAGCAAGGGCGAGATGGGGTGCAAGAGCTGGTGCACTAGTAGCCGATGCTTGAGGTCGGGCATGTATGTTCCCCTTTCTAGCATGAGGATAATCTCTAAGTCTATAGACTTGCTTTCCATAACCAAAACAACCCCTCAGATCTACAAAACACTAACCGGGATTATCCTTACCACACTTAGCATAAAGAGGATAATAGGGCCTGTTACCAATACTGTTCTACAACCTAGACATAAAAGATCTGCCCCCTTGATCCTTCCTACTTCTAGGCATGGGAGCACTAGCTGATGAAGGTGCTGGCATAGACAGATGCCTTTGAAATTGAGGGCGGTTCCCTCCATGAAACATAGGTTGGCTATACTCATGCTGCTCAGATCTAGCCCTCTTATTACCCCTTGCTCTATTTTTCTCTCTAATCTTATCCACCTCTATCTGTTGTGCATGCATTATCAACCTAGATAGATCCATATCTTTATACAATATTACAGTCCTATACTCTTTCAGCACCAAACTAGAAACACCTATCACGAACTTGCTCATACTAGCTCGGGTGTTAGAAATCAAATCCGGAGCATACTTGGCCAACTAGTTGAACTTCAAGTAGTACTCTTTAACAATCATGAAGCCCTGCCTAAAGTTCATAAACTCCTCAATCTTTGCTTCCCTTATCTCAAGCGAAAAGAACTTGTCCAAGAATGCATCTTGGAATACCTGCCAAGTTATAAGAGCAGCATCCTCGCCTCTACCCTTCCTCAATAATACAACCCAATCATAACATATGTCCTTCAACCTGTAAGATGCAAAATTAACACTTTCTTCCTCAGAAACATGCATCACCTGCGTGATCTTCCTCACCTTCTCAAGGTACAACTGTGGGTCCTCACCTGTCTTGGACCCATAAAACTCTGGCAGATTCATACGCATGAAATCACGAATTCTAGGCATGGTTACATCACCTCCCTGCTGATTAGCAACTACGGCCTGGTTATTGGACCAAACATTAGTGGTGACTACTTGGGATAACACCTAAAAGGCCGCTCAAAACTCAGCATGAGACACCATCTCATTCAAAGGATCAACAGGTAGGGGTTGCTCATTATTGTTTCCACAGACATTCGCTCTTTGGAGAGGTATTTTTTGAAAATAAAAAAGCACAAATTATTAGACGAGAGGGAAAACTATAGGAATGATAGAATCTAAAAGAAGAAACAATTTTTTCCTAAAATGTCTTGAAGTCTCTTGCTCATTGATGTGGCGCGCTACACACTGATGATCAAGACTCTACTCAACGCGGCTTGTCAGACTCTCTAGGACTCCTTTAAAACTTAGCTCTAATACCAAGTTTGTAACAACCCAAAATTTCCTCCTGGGATGTCACACGATACTTAAGGCTACAAGTAACCCCAAGATAATCCTTTGAGCCTGTTTCTACTAATAACACTCATTTCAAGATGAAATAATTCAAACACTAGCATAGTCAGATTATATAAAAGGAAGTACGAAGAAAATACTCGGTTCAAATGACTAAGCAATACCGGAAAACTCAACACAACCATAATCTAATAACTAGTCTGACAAAGTCTCTAATAATCCATGAACTAGAGAGCCATTAGGACAGGTCCCCAACTGACTCGAAATGAACTGGAAATAACAACATAGTCTCTCAAAATATGGAGATGTCTGAATATAGGTCCTCTAACCATGAGGACTCACCACCGCAGAAATGTAGATAGAGGTACTTGGAAATCACTGATAAGGTTGGGACTAAGCACCTGAAACTACATTATAAGATAATGAAGCACATAAACGTATATGTGGATCAGTATTTGAGAATGTACTAAGTATGTGGGGGTGAATGCATTTACATAAAACAACATCAATACTCTTTAATCAAATCATGCATATAATAAGTAATAACTCACATGGCTTGAATATGTATAAAATGGAAAGCTCATGAATCATGTAAAATGGAACATGTAACACAATCTCTTGAGTCATTATACTTTTATCTTTTAAATTTGTACTCTTCTCTTATTCTCATTACACAAAGCTAAAGGAAACTTTAAGCAATACTTTTAACTCATGCATATGTTTCATGGAGAGTAAAACTTCTTTAATGCTCAACAACTCATAACTCTTTTGAACTCAAATACTTGGAATTCGAAATCATATAACTTTGGAACATACTTGAAGGCATTTCATTCACATTAGGAAAATATCTCATTTCAAGCTTTAGGAAAAAATACTCATATCAAGGGAAAGTATTTTAGTTTTAAACGAAAATATCTTATCTCAAAGCTTTAGTTTTAAGGAAGATTCTCATAACCGACATAAACCATGCAAGCTAAATGGAGTCTAATATTTTGTTCTCCTAAGAAAGAGACCCCACATTGGGGAGGAGAATCATACTGTTTGCTAGGGAATATAACCTCAATTCAGTAATCACTTACCTCAGGCTCGAGCCTAATATCTTGACCTTAGGCCAAATAATAATCTCGAACTTAGGCCCACCCTACGGTGGCACGTAGTTTTGGGGTAAGAAACCATGGTAACTTACCCAACTCGGTGATAAATACTACTCCCTTTAGTTTATCTCGATCATCTTATGAAAATACACTTTAGAATAATCTCATGGTTTAATAAGAACCAAATAATCAAATTTGTAATCTCATCTAGTAGAGTGAATTTCAAAACTCAATGACCATTAGGTTAAAATATTTCTCAATAATGTTACAATATTCAAATCATGTGTGCTTAACGAACAATAGTTCATAAAATCTCAAGTCGAGATTAATAAGCCATAATTCAATCTCGAGTTAGAACTCATCAAAAGCATAATAGATAGCATATAAATTCATAACTCGTGTAGAAATGTGGAAATTTCAGCAAATTATCTCAGAATCTCAATATACTCATATACTTTAATGTTTCAAATATTTCATCTACTAAGTTCTCAAGGATTAAAATCATAAGGTATAGACCCAGCTGCAATTTATCAAGAAAACATGTGAAAATCATGCCATTAGACTCTCAATTCATGGGTAGCATCAAAATATTATAATCGATAGTAATGGGTGATAAACCCCAATTCAATTTCATGTAAAATTTCATAAATTGCAGAGAATTGTAGTTTAAATAAGCCTTTGGGCACAAGGGTGAAAGGATTACCCTTGTTCAAAATCCTACATACCTTGAATTACAAGCTTTGGATGAACTCTCGCTTTTGGAACTCTATTCGTACTCTTGAATGAGGATTCTTTAAGCCATTGACTTAGGAATCTCGAATCTTGACTCAATTTAGAAAATCTATGGTGGATTCTTGAGATTCTTGGAAGAGGTTTTGGATACTTACAGTTCTTGTTGAGAGAAAAGTTGAGAAAAACCTCATAGAATGCTTGTAATTGACTTTAATTTGGTGTTTGTATAGTTTAAGAGGCTTGGAAAAAGTCCAAAGTGCCTTTTCTAACTTCTGTACGAAGCTGGAAAATTTAAATTGGAAACCTGATTTTAAGGGCCACCGCGATGCGCTGCTATCACGGTGGCTCACTGGAAATTAACAAATGGGAATCTGTGAGTCAACGTAATATGCATCCATCGTATTATCCTAATGGTTGAGACCTAAAACTTTAGCGCGATGCATCAGAATCGCACTAGGCCACTGAAAATTGACTATTGAGAAATTGGAGTCCTCTGTAATGCGCCATTATCATGGAGTTCCACTAGAATATGAAAATTTTCAAATAAACCCTCTCCGCAATGCGCCAAGCACTAAAATGATGCTTTTTACGATTAGGACTTAAATTATCCATAACTACTTACTCGGGTATTGGATTTGGGCGAATCTTAGATCGACGGAAAGCTTATAAAATTTCTTATTTGATAAAAGGTAAAAATTAGGGAAATTATATATGGTTATCATGATACTCACTTAGGAAGTCACTTCTCAATCTTTTAGGGCCAGAATCACTACTAACTTGATACAACCTAAGGCTCATTCTAGGGTCTTACAGTACCAGTACATTCTTACGTAATGATGCATTCTTTTCTCTTGAGATATGGTGTTTTATACCATAGGTTCAGAAGCACAGGATATCAAGCACCCATAGCAGCTCAGATTCATCTAGCAACAGTAAACTTTGTAGTGAGTCCTCATTATTCGAAGATGTTCTTTATTTTATTTATTGCATTAGATTTAGTATTTTTTAGTATATGGAGTTAGTTGGGGGATTATCCCACCAACTCCTTATTCAGACAGTTTAGAGGCTTTCAGACTAGAGTATTATCAGACAGTTGTTTTAGTTTTTATATTGTTAAACTTTCTTTAGTTTTATTTAAATATTGAATCTTATGGTAAGTTTCCATCAGTTTTCTAAATTTTATTGTATATTATGCAGTGTTCAGTTATAGGTATCAGTTAAGAGTTAGCTTGTGGTCTTTCGGGATTATGAGCACCGTATAGCATCTGGGGTACCAAACTCGGGGCGTTACAAACTTGGTATCAGAGCCTAAGGATCAATAGTGTCCTAGGAAATCTGAAAGCCATATCTAGTAGAGTATTGTGCATGGGTGTGTTGCGTGCCACATTTATGTACAGGAGGCTATGAGATATTTTAGGAACAATTTCCCTTCTTACAGTATTCATGTCGTGCGAATGGGCATAAGATCCAGTAGAATCCTTAGTCTAATCTTCTCCTTCTTTTCATTTACAGAGCATGTCTTTCAAAGAAGAACTTCAGTTAAGTATGAGTTAGTCAATAAAGCTAGTAATTAATTTTAGCAGTCAGACAATCAGATTTGTATAGTTTGTTTTTCAATCGTTCCATCTAGCCATACTATGAGAAATCTTAAGATTGTAATAATTCCAAGACAGAGAGTCCCAGTAGTTGCAAGATCAGCTTAGTTCATGAGTCATGAATTAGTTTCAGATCCCAGATATTCATTGATGATCCATTTCGTAGGTGCCTTATGTATCACCACAGTTCTCCTCAAGTGTCTCAGTGAAGTAAGCCTTCTTAAAGGGACATGGTGTCCCACGAGGAAGATAGCCCATATTTCTTTGATGCTTTCATGTCTTTAGACCCATTCAGTTGCATGTTCATATGTTCCTTACAAAGCTAGTATAAGTTATCATTGCATATTCCGTCATGCATTTAGGAGTCAGTTCAGTCAAATATTTATGCATTTAGATATGCATGTTTAGTAGAAGATACTTAGCTTATCAATAATTCCAGTCATGCATTCATGAGAACAACACAGTCACGTATGCATGAATAAAACATGCATATTAAGTATGAGATTTTATTATATCAAAAGTTCCAGTCATATAGTCATGTTTCAGATTTTCATTTACCTTGAGTAAGTTCAGTCTATCAGTATTCCCTGCCTAATCAGTCCCATTTGAGGATGAATGTTCCCAATGAGGAGATATTGTGAGACCCCGAGAATCCCAACCGATAGTAGAACCATGCTTCAAGCTCATGAGAAATAAATTTTAGTGATTTGGTAGTTTTATGATTGAGTTTTATGTATATTAAGGCCTCACATACATACTAACTATTAGACGAATTAAAACATCCCTTACCGATTGAATTCTTGAGAAGGACATTACCATAGTCATCTTCAAACGATTATATCTTCCATTATACACAGAAATTTTGAGCTCATGACCCACCAACTGATATATAATTGAATTATCTTTTCAACGATACCAATTTTGACAAAATTCGATATCGGAGTAAAAAGTTATGGCCGTTTTACAGTGAGCTATCCGGAGGCCAAAGTACGATGGGAAGGCCAGCGAACCATTGCGCTTGCGATAGACCATCCGCCCAAACCATCATAACTGAGGTAGCAAGCCTATTTTCTCACCAAAAATCTATGGTTTGAAGGAACGGTCCATTCCCGGGGCGACGGTTCGTCGCCCAAACCATCGCGGATCTCCATTTAATGATTTTAAGCCATTTTTAAAAGGATTTTTGGGTCTTTTCCACTCTATTTAACACCTAATCACGTCAAATCAAAGAACATAACTCCTCATTTACCCATAACATCAAAATTAGGGTTTCTTTCAAGATTATTCCTCAAGAATAATATCCAAACCCTTCTTCAAGAAACTAAGAAATTCAAGTTCTTCAAGTTCAAGAATCATCAACAAAACATCAAGATCTGTGTTTCCCAATCAAAGAACATTCAAGAAATGTTAGTTATGTTTCAAGATTCAAGATTTTGAGGTATGTTAGATGTTGATTAATGGGTCTCTTTCACCCATGAAGTCCAAGAATCCTTTTTCAAAAATACAAAGATTAAGATTTATAATTTTCATGCTTAAAATAGATTCAATTCATGCTTATGATGTTAATTGAGTTTCAAATCATGTTAATTATAATTTTTCATGTAATTGAAATGGTTATATGATGAATTGTATGAATTGTATGCTAAGACTCTAGAATTTAAATTGAGTACGATATTTATGATGATAGGTGTTGGCCATTGTTATATGACATAGTTCATGCTCCCCATGTGTTTGATAAAATGCCTATGTGAAAGAAATAGGGTCATTGTAACATAGTAGCATGTATACCCCAAGCATGTAGAATTAAATGCCTTACAAGTGTTTGGTAAATTAACTATGAGAATGAAATAATGCCATTATAGCTTGCCAACATGTATTCCCCACTCATGAATAAATTAATGCATTACAAGTATTTGTTCACATGTCTTAGAGTGTGAATTATGAACAAATGAACAGTGTTATGTTATTCAAGACTATGCTTTGCTTTACTTTTATGCCATCGAGTCCTGGGGTAGTTATACCCAACAATTTAGCTGCTACCTAGAGCCAGTGTCAGTTATAGCATTCTCAGTAACATCCCAATCCAGTTTAGTAATCAATTTAGAACTCAGTAGTACTCCATTAGTCAACAGAACTTAATAAAATCAGCTCAACTTATTTAATTAGTACAATTAGTAACATTTTCAGCTTAGTCAAGTACAGTCTAAGAATCAGTTCAGTGTCTATTAAGTTGGGAGTAGAATTTAGGATCGAGTGAGCTCAAGAATAGGAAATCACCTGGTAGTAGAGGGTGTGATTCTTAGAAACAATCCTTGTGCTTGAGAACTATGTAGCCAGCGTAGGTTGAGATATCAAACCTACTAAATGAGGGTTGATGAGTTGGCTTAACCTGTTAGATGAGGGCTCCACCATTCTCGTTAGAGTACCTTAGATGAGGGTAACTAAAATCTTGTCCTTACCCGAGGCACAGTACTGACACCCTTCTAACTAGGGTTACAGGTTGGACTCTAAATTAGCTAGAAGGGGCATATCGATTAGATGATATACAGTGAGTAGATTCATCCAACAGCAGTAGACTTAGCAGTGAGTCCTCATCATTCAAGGATGTTTTTTATTTTATTTATTGCATTAGATTCAGTATTTTTTAGCAGATGGAGTTAGTTGGTGGATTGTCCCACTAACTTCTTATTCAGAAAGTTTGAGTCTTTCAGACTAAAGTATTATCAGATAGTTGTTTTAGTTTTGATATTGTTAAACTTTCTTTAGTTTTATTTGAGTATTGAACCTTATGGTAAGTTTTCACTAGTTTTCTGTATTTTACAGTATATTATGTAGTGCTCAGTTACAGGTATCAGTTAAAGGTTAGCTTGTGGTCCTTCGGGGGTACGAGCACCGTGTAGCATCTGGGGTACCAGACTCGAGGCGTTAAAACCTCCAAGCTTTGGAAAAGATGCTTTTAGAGGGTCTCATGTTGATTTTCTGTTGGATAACTTCTAAATTCATAGTCTCAGTACTTCCCATTGATTTTATCTTTAAAACACCTTTAAATAAGAATTAAAAGTGGAAAATTGGGGGTTTTCTAGGTAAAGTTTAAAAAAGAATTTTTCTTTATTTTAGACCACGCTGTTAACCTGCTTTCACATGGATTTTGTCCTGTAGACTCCTATAACCCTAGGGAATGTTTTTTTGAAACAAAATGTTTTATTTTATCCTTTCATTTTTTAACTCATTTTTCAAATCCATTTTCACTCTACCCCGAATATGGACAATATAGTTATGTTAGATTTGTTTTAATGGATGGATGCTATATTTGAATGTTGTAGTTCATTCTTAGGGAGTTCGTGGAGGGGGGAAGGTTTCGAATAGAAGCACTTTAGACTGAGATTTTGTTATTTCAAGGTAGGTATGACTTAACTTCTTTCAAATTAAGTTGGGTAGTTAATATATAAGTAAATCATTCTATGGGTTGGTTAATCAACTATGGAGTTTATAATTTGAGATTATTTTACTATTTTATGCCCATGTGGGGGCTTATATTCTATTGGTGTTGACTTATGGTATCTGATACTGTGTATTGCCCATGTTGGAATTTCATTTGACATCATTGGCCTTATCTGTGCATTTAAATGCTTTTAATTCTAGATATGATGTCTGTGCAAGGGTTTTTTTATTATTTTTGGTCTTATTTGAGCATTGATTGCTTTTATCATGATAAAACACCCGAGTTAGGCATTTATATGATAATGATGATATCTTGTATGCTTATTTATTTGGGTTGTACCTAATTGGAGTTGATAATTATGAATTATGGACATAGTGAGTTGATTTCTAGGCTTTCTCGAATATATTTTGTGTTATATAGATTGGATATCATCATTTGAGTTGATTTTAATAATTATATCCCCATTGTACATATATATATATATATATATATATATATGAGATACTAGTACCACTGAAAAATACTGTTTTAAAAGAAAATAAGATACTTAAAACCCTCTCCTTATATATGAGCTGGAGAGAAGAGTTGAGATTTGAGATAGGGTTTAAGATATGAGATATAGTATATGGATTGCAGACCCTCCATGAGTCCTGTCTGCTAGCTGCAAGCTCTGTAGGTGTATACAAAAATTCATGCCATGGCTTTCACAGTTTATTGTATCTACATTGCATATCATACATCTTTTGCTTGTTTTCCTTAGTTTCTTTGACTTGTGTGTGATATCTATGTATTTTTCTCCTTAATATCTATATTGTTACAGCTTTCGTATACTTATATGTGATAGAACTGTTAGTGAAAATGGTGTGAGCTACTATTTGAGAGTTTTCTGATTGCAGGTGACGTACTTATAGTATATTTTACTTATTTTATTTCTTGCTTTGCTCAGTCAGCCTATAATACCTATTAAGTTTCAATGGATCATACTCACTCATACAGTGCCCTTTCAATACAGATCCTAGCATGAGTACAACATACAAATGTTGAGATGGTGTTGTCGATTGGTGTTATTCAAGGTATGGGATCATTCTAGTGTTCAAGAAAGATTTCAAATCTCACTCTATATTACTTATGTCTTCATTTAGGTGTAAAATAAAAATTTCACTTTCAGTTTTGGATTGTACTTAGATTAGTCATACATTATGATACCAAATTTTGGGTGATTAATGCATTTCTTTAGACTTTCATTTATTTTATACATATTTATATCCGTGATTGACCTAACTTTGTTCTAGAAGCCTCGCTTAGGTTCATATTATTATCGATTTCATTTTCTTTATATCAGTTTGGGTGATCGTCTTACTTTTCAAGGTTAGATAGCAACAAGTGTCATCATGACTTAATTTTTGGATCGTAACACACACAGACATAAATATATTTTCCCATTTTTATTATTTATTTTTGAAATTATTCCAATTAATATAATGACCACTCTAATAGATTATAGTTTCAAAAAATTAAAATTATCATAAAATAGCGTTATTGTTCAATAATTTTTTTTTGGTAAAATTGTTCAATATATCTAACTTATAATAAGAGGGGATGCTTCATCCAATTCAATCATAATTTTACTATATTATCCCTAATTAATTAGTATAAGTCATTTAAATATTAAAAATTAATAATATTTAATAAAAAATTCTATTCTAACTAATAATAAGAGGGGATAAGAAAGCACGTCTTTGATGTTCCTGCTTGTGCTACCTGCTTCAGCTGTTTCAATCGTAATTTTACTATATTATCCCTAATTAATTAGTATAAGTCATTTAAGTATTAAAAAATTAATAATATAAGAGGGGATAAGTAGGCACGTTTTCGGCATGCCTGCTTGTGTGTCCTACTTCAGCTGCTTCAATCGTAATTTTACTATATTATCCCTAATTAATTAGTATAGGTCATTTAAGTATTAAAAATTTTATAATATTTAATTAAAAAATAAAATAATAAATTAACTCTTGATGTTTTGTGCTACCTCCTTCAGTTGCTTCAATTGTTATTTTACTATATCACTCTTAATTAATTATTATAAGTCATTTAAGTATTAACATTTAAAAAAAAAAAGATACATTGGACCTAAAACAATAAATTAACTCTTGATGTTGTAAATTAATTTGATGTCTTATATGAAACACAAATAAAAGCGAATAAGCAGGCACGTCTTCAACATGCCAGCTTGTGTCGCCTGCTTCAGCTACTTCAATCGTAATTTGACTATATTATCCCTAATTAATTAGTATAAGTCATTTAAGTATTAAAAAATTAATAATATTTAATAAAAAAGATTAAATAAAAATAATATAATAAATTAACTTTTGATGTTTTGTGCTACCTCTCAGCTGCTTTAATCGTAATTTTAGTATATCACTCCTAATTAATTATTATAAGTCATTTAAGTATTAAAAAATTAATAATATTTTTTAAAAAGGATAAATTGGACATAAAATGATAAATTAATTATTGATATTTTAAATTAATTTGATGTCTTATATGAAATCCATTTAATTTTTTTTCACAAGTACTTTTTATAATAATTTGTTTTATCACTTTTGATTAGTTGTTATCAGTTATTTAAAACATGTTTGTTTCGTTGTTTCAATTTTGATTTTACTATGTCATCCTAATTAATTTTTATGATCGTCTAAGCATTAAAAAATTAATAATATTTCATAAAAAAGATAAAATACACACAAAATTATATACCTAACATAAAATTTTTGTTTGACTAACGAAATTTATATTAGTGCCACAAAAATTACAATGAGATAGAGAAAGACATAAAGTAACATATATTATTTAAAAATGAGAAAAAATGTAAAATGAGACTAAGAGAGTATTAATATTTTATTGAAAAATTCTGCTAAAAGCATTATAAATCACATATTTAACACTTAAAAATATAAAAGATATAAAATATTCGATTGACTCTCTAACTTATATCAATGTCAGGTAAATTAAAATAGAAGAAAAAGTATTATTAATCACAATAATTAAAAATTTAAATTATTTTAATAATTGATTATCTAAATTATATTTGCGTCATATAAATTAAGACAAAAAATAATACATATTGGGTCAGCACGGGACCTTTAATGTGTAGTAGATAATAATAAAAGGGGATGAAAGAGAAAAGAATATCTAAATTAGAAATAATATTATCATTATAATTTGTTTGAATATTTTTTAGATGACATAATTTGGACGTTTTTCTTTCCTCCTTGGAGAAATCATAATGAGCAAACGAAATTAGAAATATAAGAAGTTGAAGTAATTAATTTTGAAAGAAAGTGAAGCCCTGAGCAAACGAAATCAGAAATATAAGAAGTTGAAGTAACTAATTTTGAAATAAAGCGGAGTCCTTTTGCCTATGAATTAATGGGTCACAACTTTCAAAGAGGTTCAAAATTTGGGCTCCTTTTGGCCATGAAAATATAATGTTTTAGAGCTGAAAATAAAGTTGGAATTGAAGTTGGAGTTGAAGTTGTGTTTGATCTTGAATATAAATTAAAGTTGTTTCTGAAATTTTGTGAGAGAAATAGAAGTGAAAAAAGTTAAAAAAAGTTTTTCTTATTTTCACATTTCCAAAATACAATTCCAAATTGTATTTGAAATTTTCATGGTCAAATATTACGGTATTTACTTTTTTCACTAAAGTGAAATAATTTACGAAAAAAAATGAAAAAATACTCATGGTCAAATGGATACTTGATGTCAAACTCAAGTACCACTAGATTGTTTTCTTAGAGAATGGACCCATGTAATGTGCTATGTTTTGCTTTTCAATTTAACGCTATAAATATATTACTCTGTTCGTTTATTTTTATTTATCACATTTTAAATTGACATAATTATTAAAATAATTATTTTATCATAATGTCTCTATTAACTAATACATAATATTACACAATTTAAACAAAAAACAACTAATATTAAAGATAACATAAAAAGACAAAAGTTATATTTTTTATATGAAAAGCCAAAATAAAAATAAATAACAATTAAAAGAGAATGGACCAATTACCTTTTTTATGTAGGTAATTATTTCTTCTCGTTGTTGCTTAACAATAAGAACAAATGTTGGTCTTCAAAATATTCTTGTCCCAGACATCACCTACTTGTCACAATGTCTGCTGGGTCATTTAGCTAAAAGTGACAAAATAGTTTGAAAATGAGTTGTATGTAACTCAAGTCTTAATAATTGAGTGAATGTGAAAATTGCTTTATTATGGATTAAGAAAGTTGAAAAAACTTGAGAATAGTCCACAAGTTTTTAAATTTACACTTTGATCTAAATGTCAACCTAATATAACAGGAAACGGAGGAAAAAAGACGTGTTTCTCTCTCTTCTCATCCATTGTTGTTTTCTCTCTCTTAGCGATTTTTATTGTTCATTGTTGTTGCTGTTTTATTAATCATCTTCTGCTTTATTATCATCATCTTCTTCATTATCATCATCTTCTACTTCATTATCATCTTCATCTTCTTCTTGGTGACCATTGTTGTTATTGTTATTGCTACTACTACTACTATCTGACCAATTTCTTAGGTCATATTTTGTTTTGTACATCACTTTCTACTTTGGCAATACTTCATTGGAGACTTTGGTAAGTCAAATTATGATTTTTAGTTGAATTTGTCATCTAGGTAACTGCTAGTATTCTATTTTTTCAATAATAGATAGCACTCAAACATGAATGCAACATAATAGTCATCTGTTTAAATAGATCACTCATCTGTTGCAACGGAAGACTCATATGTTGAATTTATGTTTATGGTTCTATAGTGCGGTAACATGAATCAAAAATATGAATCACCTGTTTCAACATATTACCCCTCTGTTGCAACAGACTAGTTATCTGTTGCAACTGATTAGTAACCTGTTGCAACAAAACCTAAACTCGATTCCAACAGACGCATCATTTATTGCAACAGGTAAGTCATCTATTGCACCAACTTAGTTATCTTTTGCATAGAATCTGAACTTGATTCCAATAGATATGTTGTCTATTGCAACTGGTAAGTCATCTATCGTAATAGGTAAGTTATCTATTGCAACAGAACCTGAACTCGATTCTAACAGATACATCATTTGTTGCAACAGGTAAGTCATCTATCGTAATAGGTAAGTTATCTGTTCTAACATGTCACTCATCTATTGGAATCAACTTCAAATAATCTTTAGTACTGTAACATTTATCCCAATATATGCTTCATCTATTGCAACAGATGTATAGTCTGTTGCAATATATGATTCACCTATTACAAAAGATGACTCATCTATTGAAATCAGCTTCAGGAGCAAAACATGAATCCCAACAGTTAAGTAATCTATTGCAATTGATCACTTACCTGTTGCCATATATTTTTCACTTGTTGCAACATATTACACATCTATTGGAGTTCATGTTACGGCACTATGAATTTATTATTAATTTTATTATGATATCATTATTAATTTTTTTTAACAAATGACTATTTAGGTACCACTAATGGAGGGATCAATAACAATAGGGGTGGATTGTCATGTTCAATGGATCAAGAAGTGCAACCGCTATGTATGGTATTGGAAGGAGGGTAAAATGATAGAGACGATAGCTATGACAGTCCAAAGTGATGTTTTATATGATGATTTTGTGAACTTAATCATCAGCTATTATGGACTGAATTGTCAACCGGAAGAACTCATCATCAGCTACATCCACAGCTCCTTTGAAAATTAGAGGGTACTACCTTCTAAGATAACTGATCAGGTTTGGTTGTGTACTTATCTTAGTAATTCAGCCAGTTTGGTTTTAAGGGTCTACATGATTGAAAAGGCAAGAGAGAATGAGAACTAAAATGTAGAAGAAGAATAACAATAAGACATCTTTGATGATAGGTTGGATGATATGGACATAAATATTCTAAATGATGATCAAACACCAACGCCCGTTGTTGCAAGCAATACAGTGGGTAGTACTTCTCAATCGACTAGTCTGCCAATCGTCAAGACAATTAGATCGATTTTTACAAGGGAATGTCATTCAAGAATAAGAAATAACTTTCAACTTCTTTGTTTATTGCTTGATTGAAATTTTTTTTTTGAATAATAAAGGTGATTAATTTGAGCAAAGTCTTTTGCTTCAGATGTGCTAATCTAAACTACAAATGGAGGTTGAGAGAGGTAAAGTATTTAAGTTCTGATAGATTCGTCATTCATAAACATGAAAAGTATCACAAATGTAGTTTGGAGTACATTTCAGGACAAAATCCTCACGCCACGGCAAAGGTCCTCGGTGAATATTTCAAGAATAGATTCCCTGATAGCAAAGGCCTTTCTACAAGGGATATGGACAATCAACTCCTTATGAAATTGGATGTCATGGTTAGTTATTGGAATATATATATATGGCCATGGGGATTTCCAAGGACTTGTTAGGGGGACAAACGAGCACGGGTATGCAGTCCTCGATGCCAACTGTTACATGCTTGAGTCCAAAAATCCAGGAAGTAAGACGACATTGCATGTTGATGAAAACAGAAGGTTCAAGTACTTTTTTGTATCCTATGGTGCTTGGATTCAAGGTTTTCAACCTTTGAGAAAAGTCATAGCCGTTAACAGGACCTTCTTGAGGAGCAGGTATAATGGAGTTTTTCTAGCGGTGGGTGCAGGATGAGGAGAATCACATCTTTCCTATCATCTTTTATGTAGAGAACAAGGAATGTGATGCCTCTTAAGGATATTTTTTTGAACAAATGTGAAGCTGCGTCAAAGATACCGAAGGATTGTGTATTATTTCGGATAGTCATCCAAGTATTCCAAAGATGGTTTTAATTTTCTACACTTTAGCTCAGTTTGGTTGTTATGTGAAGCATCTTGGAGATAACATTTGGAACAACTTTCAGAACTAAAGGGTCGTGATCTTTTTTTATAGAGAAACTAACGCATATAGTAGAGAGGAGTTTTTAGACCATTTCAATCAAATAGCGGATATGCATCCCAAGGCAGCAGAACATCTCGTACGTGTCAATTTCGAGAGATGGAGCCGGGTATTTTATCTGGCAAATAGGTACATTCTTATAAATTTAATGTCTTGTTTGAGTTACAAGTTTAGTATGATATCATACTAAGTGATTCTTTTGTATAGGTAAAATATTATGACGTCAAACATAGCTGAATCGATGAATTTATTGTTTGGCAATAAAAGAGAATTTTCCATCGTGGGTCTGTTTGATAAAATAAATGAGAAGTATGGAAAATATTTTCACGAAAGGCGTGTGATGTTAGATAACGTAGGAACCAAACTTTTTCTAGAAGTGGAAAACATAATATTAGCGAACATCAGTTTAGGATATAGGTTACTTTCTCATCAAATAGAAGATTACAAGTTCAGTATCAACGATCATGGTGATGTTTCTACGGTTGATCTTCAAACAAGATTTTGTATGTGCAGAGTTTTTGAATTGGATAAAACATCCTGTCCACATGCTATGGCAGCGCTCTAAGATCAATACGGTGCAAAATATGGAACTAAAATTTATGAGTGCTCCTCTCTATATTATTTGGTGAAAAAATATACAATGGCATATAGTAGGCATATTACTCCGGTGCCTCTCGAAGAATCTTGGGTTATTCCTGCAAAGTTTTTGAGGAGATTAATACCTCCTTTATATATTAACCAAGCACTATCAAATTGGAAAGAAGGTTATATAAAAGGAGCCGTGGAGTCGGAGGATCATTTCCATCAAGAAGAAACAAGTGCTCTGTATGTAAGAATGCTTGCCACTAAAGAACTACATGCCTGTATCGTAATGAAGCATGATCGTTGTAATAACAAAAACTTATGTTGTTGTTTGTTATGGACTTTTATATATTTAACTCATTTTTGTGAATATAAATGTTATCATTTATTATATAAAATATCTTTTTTAATAACTTGTGCATCAATAAAAAAGGCAAAACAAGAACTAAATACAGTAGACCGCAAAATTATTTTTAATAGATTACCTATCTGTTGCAACAGATGCACATTAGCTCGAAGAACACAATTCAATTCATCAAACTAGAATGTTTTCCTCCAACAAATGATAAATCTGTTGCAAGAGATGGATAATCTGCTAATAGAAACCCAACCAATGACCAATCTGTTGAAAGAACTCAAAACTCTTGCTATTGCTACTGGATTCAAAATAGTTCCTTACCTCCAACCGTCGACGTGTTTATTGAAAAAAAGAAATAGATAGAATAAAAATTAAATAAGAATTAAAAAGCTAAAGTTTACCAAAAATAATTTTTCATTAAATAAAAAGTAAAATACATTAGGTATAGATCTGATATAGAAAAATTAAAATACATACATTAAAAGAAAAAATACATTCTAATTATTATTATTATTATTATTATTATTATTATTAGCCGGTTAATCGTCAATCGGCAGCAACAGGGCCCTCATCAGCCTCTATATCTCTCGGAACATCCTTGCTCTCAGGGCGACCAACTCCCTCTGCAAGTCATTAACCTACCTCTGAAGTTCCCACATGGTGTCGCGCAGAATAGCAATGTCCCAAACAGGATCAGTCATATCTAAAACACACATGAATTGACAAAAAATGTAAACGCAAAAGTAAAGAAAAGAGTATGAATGTAATACAACGTATACTACCAACTGGTATATTTATACATAAAAAAACTTACCTCAACGAGAAAGGAATATGCTCTTTGGAGAAAACTGATTGAAGCTATAATACAAAAATACAAAATTCAATAAATAATAAATAAAGTGGAGTAGAATGAAGATTAAGAATGGACCTATTTATAGAGGATTGAATTCAAATGTGTTAGAAAAAAAGGCACGACTATTCAGCTCCATTGTATTAATTACATTCAAACTACTGACTTTTTATTTTCTGTGAAAAGTCATGACTTTTTCTTTTACATTCAAACTTTTCACCTTTTCAAAATGGTTTCTCTATTAATAAAAACTGTTATTATTGATCTGTTGCAATAGATGATCCATCTGTTGTAATAGATAACCCATCTCCTCAAACAGATTTACCATCTATCACAACAGATGGTATGCATGATATAATAGATGAGACATCTATTGCAACATATGGATTATTCGTTGCAATAGATGAGCTATCTGTTGGAGGAGATGTTTTGATTTCTTCTAACATCTGATTCATCAAATACAACAGATGGGAAATTTGATTCATCAACTATTCTGAATGTGTTAGACAAAAAGTCATGACTATTTACCTCTTTTTAATAGTTATTACATACCTTAATTAATCTAAATTAATGACTATTTTATTATATCAAATTAAAAAAATAGATTTAAAAATAAAAAAATTGAAAAAGTCACGACTTGTAGCACTTGTTTTTTCTTGACAGGCATGTAGTCCTCTAACATTAAAGATGGTTACCCTCTGAGTCTCCGTAGACTTGTACACTACTTAACCATGGAAAGTGAAGAATAAATACTATCCAACATTGATGGGGTAGAAAGAATAAGGTGTGTGCAGATGAATGGGTCCACTTTCATGCGTGGGAGTTATGTATTATTGATCAGGCTTTCGTGACAGACAACATAAAGTACAATGATTTTGTGAATGCAATTTTTTACTGGTTAGACATTAATCTTTCAAACAAGATTCTACATTTTACAGTTCAATTTAATAGGTGCAAACTGATAAGGCTGAAGGGTTCCAAGAAGGTGGCGTTGATACCCTGTTACAATTTAATGATGATTTTATTCATCTTTATGCGTCAAGTTTTGAGAAGGGGTCAATATTATATGGAATTCTAGACATTCAAATAGCGATTAGACCAATTTTAATGATGTAATGAACTTTTGAAAGGCCTTCAAAGCCTCGCACTACTGAAAATAAGAATGGAAAACCAATAGTTATTGCGCTAGTCCAAATTTATATGGATAGGATGCTCGGGGAGACTATTATATAGAAGAAAGTCCTTGCAAGAATAACTGTTCAGGAAAGGGGAGGTAGAGAAGATCATATATCATCTCAAACCTTGTTTAAGAGGAAACACAGGGAAGCAAGTAAGGAACTTCTAGATAATTTGGCCAATGAAATTGACTTGAAAGATTGTAAAGATTGAATGAGCTTCAAATGTGGAAGTGTATTCAAATATTAAAATCCGTCAATCATTCTCAAAAAAGAAAAATGCTAAAGAGGACTGGAGCTAGACACTTTGTTAGGGACTGCGACTATCGAACGTGGACTCAATGAAGAAACTCAAAGTGAAGGACTAAAACTCTAAGGAAGCATCTTGGCGAGCATAGAGGATTTATAAGATTTTCAATCAAGAATGAAACCTATTCTAACAACTCCAAAAGTAAAAATAAGGGAAGCCAAGGCATAAATTTATGAAGTCTAACTTGCATCTTATGCCTTCTTTTTGTCATTCTTATCTGGTCAGTGGCAGTAGAAACAAAAAGGTCTAAAATTGGGCAGAAATCCTATGCCTTGTTGTTTCAACTTCTTTTGACCAATCCAAAACCATAAATAGGAGGCATGAGATGCAAATTAACTTTAGAAATTGCCACCTTGGCTTGATCCCATACTTTTACTTTAGGAGTTGTTGTTTCAGGTTTTGTTCCTAACCGATAATCTTACTACCATCGGTGCTCGTAAAGATTCAACGTTAGAGTTCTGGTCTTGTGTTTTGTCAGTCTTCATTGAGGCCACACTAGCTAGTTCCAGTCCCCTAACGAAGTGCACAGCTCCAGTCCACTTCAACATTTTTCTTTTCAAAATGGACTAATGGATTTTTATTTTTGGATACACTTTCACATTTACAGCTCATTCAATTTTTTCATTTGTCATGTCAATTTCATCAGCCAGATTCGCTACACGTTTCTTCCTACTCTGTGTTTCTTCTTTAATAAGGTCTGAGTTGATATATGGTCTTCTCGACCTCCCCCCTTTGACATGGGTGTTCTCCCAATCACCTTCTACTGTATAATAGTCTCCTCGAGCAACCCATCCATATAAATTTGGACTAAGGCAATAACTATTGGTTTTCCATTCTTGTTTGTAGTAGTACGAGGATTCGGAGGCCTTTCAAAAGCCCATTGAACCCTAAAATCGATCCAATCACTATTTAAATGTTTACACTATCACTAAAAACTTGAACTCTTCTCGAAACTTAACACATAAACATTAGCAAAATCTTTATTAAACTGTAATAGGGTATCGACACCATGTGCTAGGTCCCTCAACCTTACCAGTTTGAACCTAACAATCTTAACTATAAAATACCATATCTTGTTTGAAAGGTTAATGCCTAATAGGCAAAGAACCAACATTCACAAAATCAGTGTACTGGATATGTGTTTTCACAATAGGTTGATCAATAATACATACCTCCCATATATGAAATGATTCTATCTGCAAATAGCTTATTCCTCTGAACCCATCTTTACTCTATTCTTTAATGTTGGTCGAGCAAAAGTTGATCCACTTTTACTTCTTTTTATTTGCGAACAAGAGAAAAATATTTGACGTCAAACAAGAGAAAAACAAAAAGAATATTATAAAAAGGTAATACATAATTGAATGAATACAACACATAACAACAAGTGTTGCAATAGATGACCCATATGGTGTAACAGATTCCCTATCTGTTCAACAGATGAGTCATCTATTGCAATAGGTGATGAATCTATGGCAACAGATGGCTGACATATGGTTTGATTTCTTCCAATAGTTGCTCCGTCTGTTCCAACAGTTGATTTATCAGTTGCAACAGTTGAGGAAACTGCTGCAACACCAACAACAACGTCAATAGCAACATCAACAACAAAGAAACAACAAAATATGTTCCAACACCATCAACAACATAAACACCATACGTCCCAACAAAACCAGCACCTCCAACAATAGCACAACCAACAAAGTAACAAACAAAAGACATAAAAATAAATGATACAAACAACATGGCTTTTTAAGTTCTCCCAACATATGACTTTTTTCATATATTTTTTAATAAAAACAATAGTTAATTCATTCAAGACTTAAAAGTCACCTTTTCTTTAATTTTGTCAATAAATAGGATACTGGTAATGGGTAAATCAATTAAAATAACAGATGTAAATATCCAATTTAAATAACATACAAAGAAGAAGATGAGAAGGAAAGAGCAATAGTGAACCATACCTACAATGTCTAAAAACAAAGGTATCAGAATACCCATTTAAGTTTAGAAATGATATTGATCAGTTGAGATTTGAAAGGATTCTCATGCAAAAAGGAGAGAAAAGATATGGCTGTGATTACCCAAACGAAGAGAGAAAAAGAATTCTTAAAGAAAGAAGAGGGATAAGTTAAGTTAATTTATGGCTAAAAGAGAGAGAATTCCAGAGATAAGTTTTAAATATTCATTAATAACTTTGAGGGGCACAAGGAAACGGTGACATGAGATGACATTTAAAGGACAAGATAAGACTACTCAAGGAGGATATTTTTGAGTTTTCCAAGTAATATTTTTTACCGCCTTAGTATTTTATTATTTTAATCTCGGGAAGGAAATTGCTTGAAAATAAAAAAAGATCTTTAAACATATAAGTCATCCGTTGTAACAGATGACAATTTTAATTTTAAAATTTCCAATGACTCAGTCATCTATTATAACAGATAGCAACTTCTATTTGATAATTTACAACAAATAGGTAATTTGTTGCAACATATTCCTTAATTTGATTGATAATTTCTAACAGATAAGTCATCTATTGCAACAGGTTGCATGATGTTCTGGCTTTTGACAAAATATTTTTCATCTTTCTCTTAGGAAATTGCATGTTTTCAAGCAACCAAGGTTGTATTTCATAATGGTTTTAGTGTTTCAGGGTAGGGAGCTGACTGAAGGAAAAGACTCAGAAAAATAGCAAAAAAAGACTTCTGATAGTCAAAATGGTAGACCGTCAATTTTGCAACGGACCACCAACTCAATCGTTAGATCGAGGTAGAACTCATGAATTCTGAAGACCCAACAATGGACCATATGGTAGACCGTAAGTTTTGCGATGGACTACCACTTTTCCCGTCAGCGCTTAATAGAACCAAGCATCTTGAAATGATCAGCGATAGCCAATATGGTGGACCGTTGATCTTACGACAGACCACCACTCCAGCCATCAGGATTATCTAGAACCTGACTCTCCAGTACCATCAGCGAAGGTCAAGATGGTGGACCGTTAGTTTTACGACAGACCACCATGTGGACCATCAGTCTTATCCAGAAAGTGACCCTCCAGGATCAGCAGCGATGGACCAAATGATGGACCGTCAGACTTGCGAAGAACCACCACTTTGGCCATTATTTTGGATGCAGATTTTATATTATTTGAATTTTAAAGTCTTTTCACCTAGGAACATATAAATACCTAGTTTTAGCTTTTATTAGGTATCTTTTATCAATCTTATTTTTTATTAGGAGTTTTTCGTACTGAAGTATATTGTTACCTAGTTTTTCTATAAGATTCATTAGAGATTTGTGGATCTAGATTCCTTTATCATATTTTCTATTGAAGATTGAAGTACAATAATTGTGACTTTTGTAAGTAAAATTGGAATTAATTTATGAATAACACAATGATTTATTCTATTTCTTGGGTGGAAATGTGTAGATAAGCTCCCATAACAAGGGTTATGGGAGCCTTGATATGAAAAGCTAATTTTGGGTTGTGAATCTAGTAGATTCCTATGATTAATTAATATTGCATAAACTCTTCTTCACTTTAATGACTTTTCTTAGTTGCAAACTTGAAAACTGATCCCAAGAACAACACTTGTTCTAATAGAAAAGTGCTTATTGGGAAAAGAAAGGGTTTACATAAATCTAAAATCATTAACTTTTGGATAGAGGGTAGATGCCTTAACCGGATCAACCCATGTGAGAATGTAGTTGAATTAATAATATGTTCCTTAAGTTTGAAAGAATTAATGGATAAGTTACTCATTTAGGTTGAGAAACCAATGGGCAAACCATAGAATTCAATTACTCTTGCAATTAGAATTGCTCATTGGGTATCCAAAATAGTTCGCAGACCTAGCTGCTTAAGCATCTTGGTAACTATAAGTCTAGTTTGATTTCTCTCACTAAATTACTCTTTGCAATACAACCAATAATTGGATTACTCTCTACGACAAACATTTGATTACAATTGATAAATCAAAATCCTCCTCTATTTTGGAACCTTCGATCAATAATCCAGTAACAACCACTATACTTAGTGAACACAGGGAATATTGTGTTCACTAAGTATAGTGGTTTTTATTAAACTGTTGATCAAAGGTTCCAGAATAGAGGGGGATTTTCATTTATCAATCGTAATCAAATGTTTGTCACAGAGAGTAATCCAATTATTCGTTATATTGCAAAGAGTAATTCAATAAAATAAATCAAACTAGAGTTATAGTTACCAAGATGCTTAAGCAGCTAGGTTTGTGAACTATTTTGGATTCCCAATGAGCAATTTTAATTGCAAGAGTAATTGAATTCTATGGTTTTCCCATTAGTTTCTTAACCTAAATGAGTAACTTATCCCTTAATTCTTTCAAACATAAGGAACATATTATTAATTCAACTATATTCTCACATGGGTTGATCTGGTTAAGGCATCTACCCTCTATCGAAAAGTTAAAGCTTTTAGATTTATATAAACCCTTTTTTTAAAAACAACCACTTTTCTATTTGAACAAGTGTTGTTCTTGGGCTCACTTTTCAAGTTTGCAACCAAGAAAATTTATTAAAGTGAAGAAGGGTTTATGTAATATCAATTACTTATGGGAATCTACTAAATTCATAATCCAAAATTAGCTTTCCACATCAAGGCTCCCATAACCCTAGTTATGGGAGCTTAGCCACACATTTCCACCCAAGAAAGAGAAGAAATCATTGTGTTATTCATAAATTAATTCCAAGTTTACTTACAAATGTCACAATTTTTGTTCTTTAATCTTCAATAGAAAATATGATAAAGGTATCTAGATCCACAAATCTCCAATGAATCTTAGAGAAAACTAGGTAATAATATATTTTAATATGGAAAAACCCTAATAAAAATAAGATGGAGAAAAGATACCTAATAAAACCCAAAATTAGGTATTTATATATTCTCAGGTGAAAAGAATTTAAAATTCAAATAATATAAAAACTTTGTCCAAAATAACGGCCAAAGTGGTAGTCCGTCGCAAGTCTGATGGTCCACTATTTGGTCCATCACTGCTGATCTTGGAGGGTCACTTTCTGGATAAGACTGACGGTCCACATGGTGGTCTATCGTAAAACTGAGGTTCCACCATCTTGACCGTCACTGATGGTGCTGGAGAGTCAGGTTTTGGATAATCCTAATGGTTGGAATGATGGTCCGTCACAAAATCAACGATCCACCATGTTGACATCGTTGATCATTTTAAGATGCCTGGTTCTGTTGAGCGCTGACGGCCAAAGTGGTGGTCCATTGCAAAACTAACGGTCTACCACATGTTCCGGCATTGGGTCTTTAGAATTCATGAGTTCTGCCTCGATCTGACGGTTGAGTTGTGGTCCATCACAAAAAATTAACCGTCAGAAGTGTTTTTCTGCTAATTTTCTAAGTTTTTTCCTTCAGCCAGCTCCTACCCTGAAACACTAAAAACTAGTATTAAATGCAACCTTGGTTGCTTGAAAACATGCAATTTCCCAAGAGAAAGATGAAAAATTTTTCGTCAAAATCCAGAACATCAACACCTTCAACTTAAGATAATTTCTTGTCCTCATAAAACTCGGTATCAAATTGTAAATATGAATAATACAATGACGGGTAGTTTCTACTAAACCAATTCTCACAGAACCATTCACTTGTCATCCAAGTAGTATGGTTTATCATGTCAGCGTCTATAACTGACATTGTTTCAAATTCAATTCATCAACACAACATGGATATAAGTATCTATAGAGATTAGCTAAATTAAATATGACTCAAGTTTCTCTCACAGTCAAGGAGGTCCACCACTCAATATCTTTTGTGGATACAAATCACAACCCTCTAACTTATTAAAAAAGTTGCAAACATAGCATATGCACCCATAAGCTTTCCCTTATCATCCAATGCCCCCTTATAGCTGAGTTCCAAGATCAAGCAGGTCTTTTCTAGGTTAGTTTTGATGTATCAGTCTAGGTTAGGAGGAAATTTTGGGTAAAAGTGACTAAAAACTTTGCTCTAACTCTCTAATTCAAATTTTAGACCAACTTTCCATTAGGCTATTAACAGTCCTAATATTGCCACCCTTAACTTAGGTGTTTTGCCTAACTTTAGGTAAATATTGACCATTACCAGGCCAGGGCCAAAGCTTGGTAGCAACAGCTGACAGAGAGTTAACTATAATGTTTGGTGATGATGAAAAATTACTAAAGTCTCAACGAAGGGTTCAAAAATGGAAACTTATTTTTGGTGGGGTAAATTAGTTTGGAAAAATGGACTAAAAGAACAAGGTGGCCTACCATTATTTCTTATCTCATCAAATACAAAATAGCATCAATTGAAACAGGCAAGTTCTAGGTACTATACTATGTAAGAACTAATTGGGTTGGGTGTCAAATCCCATAGGGAATACTGTGTTCACTAAGTATAGTGGTTGTTACTAGACTGTTGATTGAAGGTTCCAGAATAGAGGGGGATTTTCATTTATCAATTGTAATCAAATGTTTGTCACAGAGAGTAATCCAATTATTGGTTGTATTTCAAAGAGTAATTAAATACGAGAAATCAAACTAGAGTTATGGTTACCAAGATGCTTAAGCAGCTAGGGTTGTGAACTATTTTGGATTCCCAATGAGCAATTCTAATTGCAAGAGTAATTGAATTCTATGGCTTGCCCATTAGTTTCTCAACCTAAATGAGTAACTTATCCCTTAATTCTTTCAAACTTAAGGAACATATTATTAATTCAACTATATGCTAACATGGGTTGATCCAGTTAAGGCATCTACCCTCTATCCAAAATTTAAAGCTTTTAGATTTATGTAAACCCTTTCTTTTCCCAACAATCACTTTTCTATTTGAACAAGTGTTGTTCTTGGGCTCACTTTTCAAGTTTGCAACCAAGAAAAGTCATTAAAGTGAAGAAGAGTTTATGCAATATCAATTACTCATGGGAATCTACTAGATTCATAACTCAAAATTAGTTTTTCATATCAAGGCTCCCAAAACCCTTGTTATGGGAGCTTAACCACACATTTTCACCTAAGAAAGAGAAGAAATCATTGTGTTATTCTTAAATTATTCCAAGTTTACTTACAAAAGTCACAATTTTTTTTCTTAATCTTCAATAGAAAATATGATAAAGGAATCTAGATCCACAAATCTCCATTGAATCTTAGAGAAAAAATAGGTAACAATATGTTTTAGTATGGAAAAATCCTAATAAAAAATAAGATTGATAAAAGATACCTAATAAAACCTAAAACTGTGTATTTTTATGTTTCCAAGTGAAAAAAACGGCCAAAGTGGTGGTCCGTCACAAGTCTGACGATCCACCATTCGGTCCGTCGCTGCTAATCTTTGAGGTTCACTTTTTGGATAAGACTGATGGTCCATATGCTGGTCCATTATAAAACTGATGGTCCACCATCTTTACTGTCGTTGATAGTGATGGAGAGTCACATTTTGGATATTCTTGATGCCTGGAGTGGTGGTCCATCGCAAGATCGACGGTCTACCATTTTAGCCATCGCTGAGCATTTCAAGATGCCTTCTTCTGTTTAGCCCCGACGGACAGAGTGGTGGTCCGTCGCAAAACTGACGGTCCAGCACATAGTCCGTCGCTGGGTCTTAAGAATTCATGAGTTCTGTCTCGATCTGACGGTGGAGTTGGTGGTCCATCGTAAAACTGATTGTTCACAATTTTGACCATCAAAAGTGTTTTTCTGCTAATTTCTGAGTCTTTTCCTTTAGTCAGCTCCTTTCCCTGAAACACTAAAAACCAGTATTAAATGCAACCTTAGTTGCTTGAAAACATTCAATTTCCCAAGAGAAAGATGAAAAATATTCCGTCAAAAGATGGAACATCATTGAACATTTTCTTTTATATAATTTCAATTGAGTTTATATGTTCAACTACAACATTAATTGATTTAGTTACAACTAGGGATGAGTTGACAAGGTCAACTATATTGCATGATATTTGTACTGCACTCCTTCTGACCCCAGTCGTCAATCGGTCAATCAGAGTTGAAATGATTCATATTAGCTTATTATTTGAAATGCCTTAATAGATTTAGCAACAACTAGAGATGAGTTCACAGGGTCAACTATATTGCATGATATTGGTACTGTGCTCCTCATGACCCGAGTCATCAATCAATCAGTCTGAGTCGAAATGATTCATATTAGCCTATTATTTGAAATGCCTTAATTGATTTTGCTACAACTAGGGATGAGTTGACAGGTTCAACTATATTTCATGATTTTGGTACTGTGCTCCACCTAACCTAAGTCATCAATTGATCAGTCAGAGTTGAAATGATTCATATTAACTTATTATTTGAATTGCCTCTATTGATTTAGCTCCAATAGGGATGAGTTAATAGGGTCAACTATAATGCATGATGTTGGTACTGCGCTTCTCCTAACCTGAGTCATCAATCGATCAGTCAGAGTTGAAATAATTCATATTATCTTATTATTTGAAATGCCTCAATTGATTTAGCTACAACTAGGGATGAGTTGATAGGGTCAACTATTTTGCATGATGTTGGTACTACACTTTTCCTGGTTTGAGTCATCAATCGATCAGTTAGAGTTGAAATGATTCATATTAACTTATTATTTGAAATGCCTCAATTTATTTAGCTATAAATAGGGATGAGTTAATAGGGTTAACTGTATTGCATGATGTTGGTACTGTGCTCATCCTGACTCAATTCGTCAATCGATCAGTAAGAGTTTAAATAATTTATATTAGCTTATGATTTGAAATGCATAAATTGATTTAGCTACAACTAGGGATGAGTTGATAGGGTCAACTACAACTTCAATTAAGTCTTTGCAATTGCATGATGTTGGTGTTGCATTTCTCCCAACTTGAGTCATCGATCGATCACTCTGAGTTGAAATGATTCTTATTAACTTATTATTAAGCTAATACCTAAAATTCATAGTGTTCCAGTTGAACTAAATACACTTTATTATGGTGAGATGGTTAAAAATTATATCTCTTAAAATTTTAAAAAATTATTAAGATCAATTCAAACCAAATTAACATATTCAAAACTTGTCATTCTTTTTCAAAATACAAATCAACCCATACAAACCATTCATTTACGAGAAAAATATTTTATCATTTCAAATCTTGAGTTCTTGCTTTTTTCTCTCTCTCAATAATATAGACAACAACTACTCAACATATTGCTCAACTTTTCACAACAGATCAATTTTCTTACTATTTTTGACCAAATAGATCTTATTTTCGACTTTACTCATGCTTGTATTTGTTGTTTTCTCAGTCTTCATAGGTAACACGATTTGAGAAGAGTTCTATATTTTTTTCCCTAAAAATTAGGAATTTTTAGTTAATGATGAAAAAAAGACTTTTAGTTGTATTATCTTCGGAAATGGAATAACAATTTTGAGTTTTAATGGTAAAATTATATGAAGAAATTGAGAAAACCCTAGTTATTATTCCAATGTTACGTTGACTGTCGTGGTATTGTTGGATGATTTTTGTGGTATTATTGGGGGCTGGTGGTATTGGTGTTGGTATAGGTCGCATTAGAGGTGGAGTTGGTGGTGGTGTTAGTATTAGTGGCATTGCTGGTGGTATTAGTGATCTTGGTGGTTATTGGTGGTCATCATGGTGGAACTGATGGTATTTGTGGTGATGGTTGTGGTAGTGTTAGTGGAGTCGATATTGGTGGTGTTTGTGGTGGCTATTTGTGGTGTCGGTATTCGTGGTTTTTGTAATATATTTTTTAAAATTTATGCATATATCAATTGTAATGTATTTTTTGTTTTTCTGTTGTTTTTAGGTAAAACATGTCTCCCAAAAGAAAAAAAAAGTGAAAGTGGATCAACTTCTGACCACCTAACAAAAAAGGCTAGAGTACAGAGAGTTTTGGAGGAGCTTCCTGAGCAATCTCAGTCAGGGAAAACTGAAGCTGAGGAAAGATATGAAAACAACATTGTAGGAGGTGGATAAGGTTCTGTAGATGATGATGAGAAAAATAAAAGTGAGTAGGAAGAAGAAGAAGAAGAAGAAGAAGAAGAAGAAGATAAACAAGAAGAGGACAGATAAAAAAGTAAGAAAGAGGATAATGATCAACATTATGATAATGCATCACCAATGGGGCATGAGTTAATATCGAAATCCCAGAATAAGGCTATCAAAACTATTAGTATTGATAGGTTTTAAGTTGCGATGCTGATAGATGACCCTGCAGAATTAACTGGTGATTTTGTACTTAAATTTCAGTTGGGGAAACCTTTTGATGACTTTAGGAAAACCATGAAGAATGAAAACATATATGAACTTTTGAAGAAGAGCTACTTTGGACATTTTTAAGTGCTACCTGAGGACCACACTGCCTATTTCCAAATAAGCATGGTATATGATCTTATCAAGCGCAGGATCAAGTAGGTGGGGGATGATAAACATTTGAATGAGCGGCGCAAAAAGATGGATAAAATCTGTATCAACTACTGTGGCGTGCTGGTTTATTTTGGCTTGAAAGAGTTTGTCATAGTGAAAGGCTTGAGATGCAATTATCTAGAAGAGCCTCTCATCAAGGATTTACCCCACAAATGGTCTAAGGCAAGCAGGATAGACAAACCACCACCATCAAATAGAGAAAAGGCATTATCCCAACGACCACCCACCAAAACTAATAGATGCAAGAAAAAAATAGATGACTTGTTGGACATTGTTGGACATGAGTACAAAGCTAATAAAATAATAAAACATCTCAAGTATAAAACCATATCAAAGAAGTACAAGGATCAATTGTGCTAAGTTTGGTTTGCCCATTTTGTTATATTGGCAAGAGACATCAACAAAGTCATAGAAGATGGTTTGTTGAAGCTTGCTGAGGATTTTGAGAAATTCAACAATTATCCCTGGGGATATGATAACTACAACTTGACTGTCAAATATTTACTGTCAAAGCTATCCCTAAAGACAATCACATTATATGGCTTTCATTGGGTTTTCATGGTAAATTTAATCACTATTTTACTACTCATCCATTAATTTATATTGAATACTTATTATGACTTTTTTCGCTTGCTTCCCATTTACATTTTTTAGGGTTGGGAATTTTAAGTCATTCCTTCCCTCAAAAAATAGGACAAGGATTACCCAGATGAGGTTTCTCATCCAAGGATCCTTAGGTGGTTGGCTGCAAAAAGCAACACAAGAATTAAGAAGGCTGATCTCTTTAACCCTCCAGATGATGCAGTATGTCTTCTTTTAAGTAAAATAATTTGACTTAAATGTATCATCTGTTGTGACAAATGGGTCATCTATTACAATAGATTACCATCTACTGTAACTGGTGCAATAAATGGGTAATCTGTTAGGATATACAATTCATATTTCACATCAAATTACCCATCTATTGCTTTGGTTCTCTGAACCCGACTCAATAGATTACCCATCTACTATAAATTATACAATATATGGGTAATCTAATGCAATATATTGTTAATCTATTGCGATAAATAGATCAGTTGTTGATATAGAAAGATTATCTGTTGCATAAGTTATCTATGTTAACATGTAGCCCAACTGACTGCAAATTAGTATATAATTTAAATGTATTTGTCTTTTTTAATAGGTTGTACATTTACAGATCGTGCCAACTGAGCATGAGTTGGGGATGACTCTTTTTATTACTCTAGGTCTTATTGATATAATAGCAGACCCAACAATGGAGTTAATAAAAAATGAATTGGTTGGAGCAACAACCATAAGAAGAGCAGTTAGGCAAGGTTAGCAATGTTGAGACTCTTCATGACCAACCTACTGCAGCAAATCTGAGTGCTTCTTTTGGGGGTGTTGCTGGTGGAGTTGTTGATGTTGATGGCAGGCATGCTAATGTTGATGCTGCTACCAGTCATGATGATGAGCATGTTGATGCTCAAGAAAAAATAAATATATTTGAAAACACTCCTTTCACAGGCCCCCTCACCCTTACACAGGTTTATCTCACCCTTACATCGGTTCCTTCCACCCTTACAGTGGTTACTCTCACCCCTCTTCACTTTCATATTCTCATTAAAAATGTGAAGAGTGTAGGGATAGACAAGATAAACACTTTGAAAATATAGAGGCTATTACTAAAGTTGTCAAGGAATTAAAATCCCAGAGGGGTGTCATACCATCCAAGAAGGTGAGGGAGCCATACACTCCTACAGTAGCGGTTAGGAATATGAAAAAAGCAATTAGCCAAGTACTCTCCAATTAGAAATAAAAAAATTGCTACTCCTTCCTCCTTAAAAGTTGTTGAAGGGCATGGGCCATTGAAAAATATGGACATATACACGTAACTTGGTGCCAAAGAGGAGAGGGATCTGCAATGGTCTAAGAATGCCAAGAAAGGCACAGAAGATTACCCCATGCATATCTTTTCTGCCAAAGACTTCAAGAGTATGACAGATATGTGTATGAGGTACGTGAACAAGGTAAGTTTACTTTTCCTATCCTAACCTTCTAATCTACTCCATGAAGAAGAAGTTGTGCAACAGATGTATCATTTGTTGCAAAAGAGATGTATTCTGGTGCAACTGGTGGTGGTTATGTTGCAACATATTACCCATCTGTTTCATAAGTTATGTTAGATGGGTAATATATGGATAGATCCAGAGAACCCTCTACAATAAATGGACCATCCATTGTATCTTTCCACTATGTTTTCCTTCTTTACAATTACTAATCTATTTAAAATTGACTTATTATATCACTGTATGTTGAAAAAATTCTGTCTCTTGAGGGACAGGCAATTAGCATACCCGAAAGCTTATGATGCTGCCAATAGAATAATGGACTTCAACTTTTACAAAAATTTCAAAGATAGGTACGAGGAGCTCACTAAGATAGCGTCAACTCGTGGTGGTTTAGGATTTTATTCGTTAGTTTTGTGGGTTCCAATGGAATGAAGAAATGATTAAATATGTGAGAGGAGAGAGACCATATCCATATGGCAAGAGCTAGACCAAGTTAAAGAGAATTATTAAAGTCATGAAGTGGATGTCATACATTTTCTAGCTGTTGAGAGACTACTCGAGGAAGGAAAGATCAAGGTTTATGACTGCAACTTACCTGCCTTCGATGAGGCTAATTTTTTTACCCACATTCAGCCACTGTTGGATTTGTTCTCCAACTTGTTGAGGCAGAGTGAGCTGATGGATGATTTGCCAGCGGAAGTGTTGATGAAGCAAACATGGGATTTTGAAGGTTGAAAAAATGACATGGACCTTCCAAAAAATGAAACCACTGTCGCGTGTGGGTCGTATTATATATCAAATATTTGCTAACCAACACAGAAATGGCAGAGCCAATGACCTTTTTATGCAACAAAATTATGGAAAACATGCAAGAGATCTAGGCTTATGGGATACTAACTGGACGCTTGGAGCCTGTGTATAAATAAGAAGATGTAGAACACAAACACCATAACAATTTTTTATTTCAAGTCACTTCACTTTAGATGTAGTGGAAATTTTTTTTGTCCGATGAAAGTTAAATTTTTAACAATGCAACAGATTGTCTATCTGTTGTAACTTCTACCTATTATGATAGGAAGTTTATTTGTTATAACAGGTTGGTCATCTGTTGCATTATGCTGGTGTTTCTATCTAAGTCCATCTGTTGCAATAGTGGGAACACCTGCTTGATTATTTCAAACATGTGACCTACATGTTGCAATATATGTCTAAATCTATTGTATATTTTTCAATAATTATGCTTGAATATCCATATGCTTAATAACACCAAACCAGTAGCAAATATACCACCATGAAAATTTCAACAATTAGGTTTGAATATCCATGTGCCCAACAACCCCAAAACAGAAGCAATAACGCCAATAATGTAGTATCTTTTTGCTAAATTTTATTTCTTTTCAAAAGCCTTGACTTTCTTCAACAAACCCCATATTACACAATTTGCTTGTGAAGGGTATCGTTCTTCATACCAATCAAAATAGTCACATCCACTCAATTTCTATAAAAATAAGACCACAATTACAAAATAATTACAAGTCAATAATTAATCAACTAATTAAATAAAAAATATTACGTTTGAAATCTTACAAGTAAAAAACCTATGACTTGGATTTTTTTGAGTCCAAGAAGTCTTCAATAAAGCTCATGACCACACCTAGAATATCAAAAATCTTTATCACAAAAAATAGTGGAAGATGAGCTCGACATTGTCAAATCTCGGTTGGAAAAATGAAAAAAAATAAAGAAAAACAAAATAAAAATAGTTTGAAAAATTTGGATAGAGAAAAAAAGATGATGAAGAAGAAGATTTGGAAATTTAGGGTTAAATTTTAGGAAGAAGATGAATATATAAGACAATAGAGGAAAAATAACCATTGGGGCCAAATCAGACGCCAAGTCATCAAAAAATAAGGTTCAATGTGCCTTGGCTGTGTGAATGACACGCGAGCTGCAAACAGGGCAAAAGGTGCCAAACTGAAACATTTGATGTATATTTTAGTTACTTAAAATGACCACTGTCTACTTGAGGTGCCAAAGTAAAATATCATTGTAACTTTAGGTACCTGTCGATGGGTTTTACCTTTTTTATTTCAAGTCACTTCACTTTACATGTAGTGGCAATTTTTTATGTCTAATGAAAGTTGAATTTTTTATAATGCAACAGATTGTCTATCTGTTCCAACAGGTTAGCCATCTGCTGCATTATGTTGATGTTTCTATCTAATTCTATCTGTTGCAATAATGGGAAGACCTGTTTGATACCTTCCAACAGATGACCTACATGTTGCAACGTATGTCTAAAACTATTTGATATTCTCTAACAGATATGTCGTCTGTTACAACAGATATCTTATCTGTTGTAATATTTTGAATCTAGTATTCTATTTCGATTAATAATCTCAAATCTAAGGATAAAATAAAATTCATAGACAACATAAAATAAATTTAACCCTTCAGAAATTACATGAAATAAATCAATAAATAAATAAAAAGTAAAAAAATTACTATGGGTACAAATCTCAACAAATAAATCAACAATTTAAGTTTTGATGCCAACAATTCCTAAAGAGGGGCGAGGTTATTACTTTGACAGACTCACGCTATAATGTCTACTCAATATGGATAAGTTGTTCTTCATCCAAGTTGTTCTTCATCCAATACTATGGAATTTGGCTTTGGTCGTCGTGGATTTTAAGGTCATTTGCATACAATTTTTGTGCTCTCACTTCTTTGTATTTCTATAAAATAATAGCATATTATCAACATTTTTCAATAGTAGCTTCTACTGTGACATCCATCTAGAAAGCCAAAATTGTCAATGTTAATCATAGAGATACAAAAAATGGAAAAGGATAAGTCATCTGTTTTACCAAACAGATTATCTTTCTGTTTCAACATATGGATCATTTGTTAGGAAAAATTAAAACATGAGGAAGACCTGCATTATAATTTCCAATGGATAAACCATATGTTGCAACATATGACTCATCTGTTTGGAAAAACTGAAATAGTAAGAAGTCTTAATTTAATTTATCCCAACAGATAACCCATCTGTTGCAGCATATAGGTCATCTATTGGTACAAATAACAATGGTACGTAGATCTATTTGATTTTATAAAACAGACATGACATATGTTGCAATAGATACGACATTTAATGCAACAGGTTAGTTAACTATTGCAACATATATATCTGTTTGATAATTTTCAGCAGATATGTCATCTGTTGAAATAGATATGTGTCTTTTTGTTAGTTAGAACAGATATTATGCATTCACCTTCTTCAGCTCATGTTTCTCTCCTGTGGTCCTTGTACATTGCTCAATAGTGCAACACAAAGACAAAGGAGTTGTAATTTCACTTTTTTAGGATGCTTGATAATGTCTTGGAAATTACTTTCTTTCTCCTCTTACCCTTATTCTCTAAAGGAGCGGATGGATATGAAATCCTCTTTGATGTAATGACACCCCTGTTAGATGTCAATTCCCTTACAGAAGCAGTTAATGCATTAATAATATTAATCACTACATCATGTTTTGTCTTATAGTCTTGACATTTGCATGCAGAACATTCGCTAGGAGGGGCAAAATCTACATAACCAATATGATCATACTTATAATGATTTATTTTAAAAAGTGTAAGAGGAGCATCATTAGCTCCAACAGCAGCACCACTTTCACCACCAACAGCTCTACTACCACTACCATCATCAACAATAATAGGCCCACCCTCCAAAATTATTTTTCTTGTGATGGTTGTTGCTCCAAACAATTCTATTTTTATTTTGTCAATGAACTTAGGGATTGATAAAGTTTGCACAGACTGTAAAATAAGAAAAAATTGCATCTTCAACTCTCGATTCGTCGGAACAAGCGATCGATGCACAATCTAACATAAATCAGTACATATATTAGAATGATGATGAGATCATTCAAAAAGATCATTAATTAAAACAAAAAACTAATTAAAATTAGACTTACTGCATCCTTCGGAGATTGAAGAGATCAAGAAATTTTTTATTTTTATCAGTTTTGGCCGACAAACATCCCAGAATTCTTGGACAGGAAACTTTTTCCTGGTAGCTCACTTGTTGTCTCAAATAAGAAATGGTTTCAAATGCCCAAGCCTATAAAATAATGCTAATAAATCAAAAGTATTATTGAATAAAAAAAATAAATCATATCATAATAAAATAAATATTTATCATGAAAGTCCATGGAAAGCCATATATGTTGACTGTCTTTGGCGTTAACAGAGTCAAAAAATATTTGACAGTAATTTTGAAGCTTTCATAACCCAAAGGATGGCTGTTAAATGACTCAAGATCCTCGGAGAGCTTTATTAAACCAAGTGGTATGTCGTTGTTAACGTCTCTCGCCCAAAGAATATTATGTACAAACCAAACTACACAAAATGGTTGTTTGTGCTTCTTTGAAAGTCTTTTACATTTCAACGCTTCTATCAAATTTTTATTTTTGAACTTGGACCAACAAGGGACACCAAATCTTCATGATCACTCGACTTGTATTTACCATTTTTGGGTGTGCAAGGTGCTTTTTTAGGTTAGAATGGATATAACTTGAGAAGGCGAAAGAGGATAATATTTTAGTCCAGTAACTATGGCAAAATCCTTCCAACCAAAACAAACAGGCTTGCCACAGTAATTTATTCATACCTCATCCATCTTATCTTTGTTGTCATACATAAACCTATGCTTGAGAAGATTATCTACCATTTTTATTTAGAAATAAGCATTGTTGTCCTTCGATAAATCAAGATATTGCCCAAAGCAGCTGTCCTTGAAATAAACATCCAAATTTTAATCTCGAAGTATTTTTCTATAGGCATCGAAAGATTTTTCCATGGCTGACTTAACCATGAAATCGCCTGTTAAATTTGTGGCACCATCGCACTGTATTCTCACAGGATAACTATCAATGCTGAAGGTTTTGACCAACTTATCGGTGAAAGAGATATTAGCATTTAGATCATCTCATTTGAAATATTCCTCCTCCCCAAGTTCATCATCTTCTGCTCCTGATTGAGGTAACGTTTGTAAAGAAAGATCATAGAGTGGTAGATGAAGACTAGCTGCTTCACTTGTTCCTTTACTTGGACTTGATTCAACTTTTTCATTTTGGGAGCCCTATTATCTAAAATTAACAGGAACATAAAATAGATTATAACTGATTAATGGATCGTTAAAAAGGATAACAGTAAATCTAACATGCACAACAGTAAAATAACAATTCCAACAGATAACACATCTGTTGCACCAAGTAGGTTATCTGTTGCAATATATAACTAACTTGTTGCAACGGATGAGTAATCTGTTGCAATAATAAAAATAGATCATTCATTTATTGAAATAGATGACTGGTTTGTGTAAAATATCACACATCTATTGAAACATATGAGTGATCTATTGGAATAATTATTAATGGTTAATATTGTTTAGATTTCTACGAGTAAAAGGGTCGTCAATCACGATAGATGAATAATTAATTAGAAAAATCAAGTCTTGAACATGTCCATATGAAATAGTTGATAGGATTTTATCCAACAGAAGGTTCATCTATTGCATGAGATGATTAATTATTGTATTAGATTTTTAATTTGATGGTTCCTCTATTGCATCCGATGGTAAATTTGTTATATCATATGGTTAATCTATTACATTAGATGGTTAATCTGTTGCATTAGATAGTTAATTTGTTGCATCAGATGGTTAATATATTGCATCAGTTTTTTAATCTAATAGTAAATCTATTGCATCATATTTATTATTCGATGGTAAATTTGTTACATCATACGATAAATCTATTGCATCAAATGGTTAATCTATTGCATTAGATGATTAATCTATTGGATCAAATAGTTAATATATTGCATCAGATAGTTAATATGTTGCATCAGATGGTTAATCATTGCATCAGATAGTTAATCTGTTGTAAAAAAAATAGTAGCATGAAACAACAATATCACCATTTTTACCAAGAACAAGAACAAATTAACCCAACAACGGGCACAACACCAAAAACACCAATATCGTTGTTTTGTTTGGACAAACACAAAAAACAAAAATCAAACTTCAAAAAATGCAACAAACAATAAAAAATCATATTGCACTCTAAAAGAGAAGAGAATAAATACCATAAATTAGGATTTTATTCGGACTACATTTCAAATTAAAGAAAAAAATAATAAAATTGTTCACCAACACTAGAAGAGAAGTTAGCTCAAGTTCCTCATTTTTTTCAAAACTAAAAAGGCTATAATTTTTTACCTGTGAAAGAAGAAAAGGGATGATGAAGAACTTGAAGTTGTTATGGTCAAAGAGAAAGGTTGTCATGTCGATTGATGATTGAAAGTTGAAAAGAAACTCGAAGACAAACTATTCACTACTAGAAATTACCCCTATTGCAACTAACTTTTTGGCAATGGTTAACAAAGCATTGCAATAGGTGGTCTATTGCTACGGTTGCAAGCGTTGCCAAAAATTATTGTTCTGTTAGCTATAATTTAACATTTTAACCATTGATTTTGACCATAAGTGTTGCAATAGCTAAATAAAATAAGCTATGGCAACGCTTAATTTATTCCCTCCATTTTCACAAAAACTTTTCATTCAGTCCACCAAAAGAAAGATTTCCTACATCTTAAACCTTATTAATTTTACAATCAACGATTAGGGCTTAAACATTCTCTCTTATTTCTCTTGCTACAATCGACGATGGAATTTTTCTTTCAGCGTAAACCTACAGCTTCTCATCACTAAATCAAATCAACGATGCGATTACTCTGTTAGCTTAAACGTATAGCTTCTCATAGCTATAATCGATGATTAGGGCAACAAAATTGCTATAATCGCTAACGACAGTTGCTACAATTGGTAGAAACCATTCAATCTTATGGAGATGGTCTGGTAGTAAGCTGCCGATGGTGAGATCTGTGGGTGTTACTGGTGCCACTTCAAAAATTGATTTGTGTTGGAAAGTCAGACCAAATTTGTACTTCAATTTCTCTCAAATTTGCACTTCAATTGCTTCAATTTGGGAATTTTATAGTTAGTGTATTCTTCTATGACTTTGACCTAATTTTTTGGGATTTTATTTTTTTCTTGGGTTCATTTGATTGGGTGAAATTTTTTTATTTCTCATTGTAATTCTAATGATTACGGTCATTATGTTAGGGAAGATGTCAAAATGCGTTATATTGACAACCAGAAGTTGAGTAAGTTGCGTGTTACTTGTTAGAGTTTTAATTATTGTAGTCTTAATTGTTGATTTAATTTGTATATAATGTAGTTTCTATGTTTAGATTGTTATTCTTGTTCATGTGTGTTTTTAGATTAATGAGAAATAATGTCAATGGAAAGGATGATCCTTAGCCTGTTACTTAGAAAATGATACACAAGTATTGCCTAGTGATTGCAGTCATATTGAGGAAAATGATTCTGTTGATTTGCTTATTCGATGGATATCTACAACACAACAGTAGGAAGTATATCCAATTTGTGTCTCCTAAACATCAGGAGTCATGAAAATCCGACTAAAATATTTTCTTTTGGGAGAGGAAATGTGGTGTGGCAGTTATCTTAAGTGCTTAAAAAGGGAGAGTAGTCTCTCAGTTGAGACATGTGGAGTAATATTCTGGCACGAGAGTTATCTATTTCTAGCCAAACTGATTTTTTTGTATAGTTGGCATAATGTTGATGATTTACTGAAATAATAACAATAGAAGTGGCTTTAAAAAGCTATTTGCACTCGTAAAACCAGTCAGGAATTGCCGCTATAAGTTATTGGAATTGACACCAATACTAATTAGATGGTGTCATTTCCACTGTTTAATACCGTAGAGAAGAGATATTAAAACAATTCTAAACTTGTGTGATAAATTTACTTTAGATGTTTAACTTCACAGACATTGGTGGAGCCACCTTGTGGTTCGGGGTTCATCCGAACCCCCTCCGATGAAACAACTACATAAAGTAGTAATAGCCAAATTTAAAATGTTAAAAAATCATTAATAACTTATTTAAATAACTCTGATATGCTCCACTAACTCTACTATAGAGTAAATGCCATGTCAATCGATATTTTCACCTCTGATAGGATGGACCTGTATAATATTGCATCTAAATGGGTGGTTTAGTGATTCTAGAGGTTCTTTTGGGTGAAGACTTAAGTAGAGATGGTATAGGAAGTTCTCTAGTGTTGTTGTGTAAATCTGCCCCTATACTATCATCAATATATCAGGATCAGGTGATGTACAATAGATAGTGTAACAAGTAGGTCTTTCACTCTTAAACAGTAGATGCCCAAGCTTTTTTCTCTTTTTTTCTAGGTCATGTGTAAGCATAACTTTTTCTCCTTAGTGGTTCAAACAGGTCAATGTGATGAAAACTCTGAGCAAGCTTAGTCATGATTTATACTCCAAAGTAGCTATGGTATGTTTGAAGAACAGCAGAAAGTAGATAATTTTGTTGCTATAAAAAAATTCTCAAATATGAACTGCTTATCTAAATGTTGTATATAAGCTGCTGTCATTTTCTTGGGATTGATAGGTGCAGGAAAAAATAATGCCAGAATAGCTGGCATGCTGTATATTCTGTCCAGTTATTACTACAAATAAGCTAACCTTTGTTCTGTGTAATAATTAATTTTCCTTTTTCTCTTATGTCAACTCTGTAATATTAAGTATCCAATTCACTCTGATTTTTGGAATTACTATTGCTGCAGGTGTGGATTGCCTAAGGTCTTGTTCATTTGGGAAAGGGATTGTTAACTCTCCCACCATATCATTCTGAACATTTTCTGTAAAGGTACTAGAGCAGTTTGAATCTTCAGTTGTGCATGACGGAACTCTGAATCTAGTACAAAATTCAATGTTTTATCACAAGAAGGGGTTTCTTCATTGGATCCAAAAACTTGGATCCGCACATCAAAATGCTTCGTCAAAGACTAAGTCATCTCAGGAGTTCCTAGATTATCTAGCTTTGATAACTTCACCAAGTCCCACTGTAATTAAAGAGGTTTCTATTCCGTTCCGCTATGTTTTACTACCTCACCATTATACTAAATGCGTGATTAGGTTGTAGTTGTGAATCGAGGTGAAATGGTCTGTAATTTTTACATGATAGATAACATTGAAAACGATCACCGATTTTGAGTGTGATTGTAAATTGCCTGTCTATGGCCTGGAGTAACATGATTGAAATAAAGCTCTCTTTTTCCCCTTTCTAATATTGTATTTATGTCATATTTCAATGCTTTCTTTTGTTGCAAAACTTAGCTTTAGAATTCCAATGGGTCAGCGAATTAGTGTTAGTATTGCTAACATTCTACTTCAATGATGTCGTTGTATAAGACATTAGTAGCACACTTCTGATTAGATACACTCTCTTACTAATAAAAATAGAGTGCTTTACTTTGTATTTCAAACTTCTCTTGAAAATTTTCTTTTTCCCTCCACCTATGGCGATTTGTGGTACTTCCAGTCTATATCTTTAATCCCAGAATATGACAAGTTGACATAGAGATTGCAAACGACTTGGTCAAGAAGGAGTATTGGTAATCATCCTACTTCAACATGCTTGAGTGAGAACCATTCTACACTGGTTTGTTCTCTTTCTTCTTTTTGTCTTATTTTTCCTTCTCCGAAAGTAGTTTCATTTCTTAATTATCTATGCAAGAATAAGATACTGAATCAATACTTAAACCTCCCCCCTATATAATGAAATCATACATAAATTTGACAATACCCCTATACTTCAAAAATGTGTTGTTAAAAGCATTCACAGTGAGGCGGGGATCTAGCGTTTCATATGGCTGTGGTGACTTGAGGTAGAAAAAGTTACTTAGGAGTATTTTTAGGCATGCATAATATTTCACTGCTCGGTCAACTTTCTTCAGGTCGAAGGTTGGTTATTTTCTGGTTCTCATTTTCATCCAAGCTCCAGGTATGTTTCTTCTTCTTGGAATATGTTGAACTGTTTTAAGGGGCTGGCTATGTATACGCCGCCAAATTTCTATGCTTTGTTAAAGTTAAGATCTACATGTATCCCTTTTGTTGAATCTTATTTACTATATGTCTGTACGCTTTTGTACTTATTTGCCGGATCTAGTATTAACTGAAAGGTAAAAACAGGTGCCTCGTTAGACATTACTCATCTAATAAATTTGACCGTCTTAGAGAAACTGATTATCAGAAATAGAATTTCCAATAATAAAGTTTGGAATTGATAGATATCATAGTGATGTAAATGATTTTGAGATGCATACAGAGGATTCATATAGTCGACCACGACTAGTTTTGATTTTTGGCTTACATTTATTTATGGCAATAAACAATTATCTGATATGGATATTATCGTACGTAGGAGCTAGAGTCTTTCAACATAGGAAAACCTATAGTCCGACTAAGTTTTTTCCTTTCCTGATACCTATTCTTGCTTCTTACTTTTGGAAACTTATGAGATGCTATTTTTCCCGGGGAATCTGACTCTTCAATAAAAAAAAGACAATCGTGTGCGAGTCGACTAGCAAAACACAAGATTAACACGTCTTTCTTTACCTTTTTCATATCTGAATGTCTTTGTCGAGTTGGTTGGCATCATTAACTTCTTCTGTCTTTTCATTGTCCGCCTCCGCCCAAACAGATATACATTAACCCACCTGAAATAAGGTAAAAGCCTTCTTTCCAACCCTTTGTACGAGACTCCTTTCTTCGTACAAATGCTCGTAGACGAAAGAGAACTTCCTTTGCTCCTGTCGGCGGGATCATCTAGATTTCCACAAGTTTGATATAGTCTTCCACTTCATTACAACAATGACAATAACATATCCAGTGTCTTCGTGCCATCCCATAAGTGGACTCTGGAGGGTAGAGCGTAACGACCACCGTTTAACATTATAACCTTAACGGCCACCATTTAACTTTATAAAGTTAACGCCACCGTTTAACCTTATAACCTTAACGGCCACCGTTTAACCTTATAACCTTATAAGGCTAACGGCCACCGTTTAACCTTATAACCTTAACGACCACCATTTAACCTTATAACTTTAACTGCCACCATTTAACCTTATAACCTTATAACCTTAACGGCCATCGTTTAACCTTCAAAAACATAAATCAGAAAAACCTCTAATAAATATATGCAAAGGGCATGAAAATATCCCCATTGTAGCTTCATGCAAAATCTTCAAATCGTGATTTTCCCAGGTTCACTATATGCTTCGATAAAAGTTACTTCTATCATCTATTCATCAGTAACACATCCTTTGAAAACAAATTATATAGTTCCCTGTTTGATATAATCTTAGTTAATATGAATGGCTAATAATCTTGGAATTCTATTGAATGGAGGGTGTTATCTCTTCTGGAGTAGTCACTCTCTCCTGATTATTTGTTGTTTACGAATGAATGTATATTTTCAGGGTGCTGCATCTATAAAAAAGAGGTGAAAGCCCAAATTCCAAACTATCCAAACCTTCCATCAAAGTTAATTTGTCTTCTGCACAATATTACCCTGCATGTACGTGAAGTTCCTGATTGACTTGTCTTGATAAAAACTGTAATTTATATGTTGTTCTACGTTAATATATTATTTTTTGCATTATTTAGGTTGATCCCAAAACAGATGAAGTGTATGCTCAAATGACACTATAACCAGTTCTTTCGGTATGACTCTCTCATTTTTGTTTCATTTTGGTGTTTTTTTCTCCTTTTGTGTGCGATAAGCATGGCCCTCTATCAGGTATAGCCTATTCTAATCAAATTTAAAACGTAGGTAACGTGAACGTCTTTGCGTGCAGTTTGACAAGGAGGCATTATTGAGGTCAAATTTGTCTATGAAAGCAAATAAACCACAACCAGAAATTTTTTGCAAAACCTTGATAGCAAGTGATACAAGAACTCATGGAGGTTTCTCTGTGCCTCGGCGTGCTGCCGAGGTACACGATGTAAAATAGTCGAGGTAAGTTTTGTTCAAACACTATGGTTTTATTTGAAGAAGAAAGTGTAATGGGAAAACAATAATTTCTTCATCAAGAATTTTTAGATATATTGACATTGGTAATTAGGTGGACTTTGGTGTCCTTTATTTGGAAATGTAAATTTTTTTTTTGTGGATGATTCACTAAAGGTTTAAACAAAGGAACCAAACCCCTATCACCAAATATTTTTGGTCCTGGGATAAGTAAAAACTGAAGTTCATTAACCCACTCGTGTCTGGGTTGTTCCTTTATTAGCTTCTTTATCAGTGGAGATCATATAGAAAGTTCAAATAATAATTAAGATTGGAAATTATCTGGTTCATTTGTATTTTTATCAGTTGGTTCATATTTAAATTTATTGTGGAATAGTCCTTTTTATGTTGTCATTTAAGTGATAATTTATATTATTTGTTCTCTATTTATAGGTGTATGAAGAAAGAGATGAATAAAATGGTGAAGACATTGACCATACTTGAGAAGATTTTTGGGTTGTGGATAAATGCACTAATATAAATAGTTTTGTGTTGAATTTTTCTACACTTATCGCAACTTGAACTTGCTAGTATGTAAAAACTTAACTAATCATTTGGATTACATTTTACTTTTGGGTTTAAATTACTAGCTTGTTGCATATTTTGAATAATGAGATTATTAATTAATGATTTTGTTGTGTGATGTGTATATATTGTGTTATAATTTATTATGTATATAAATAAAAATTTACATTAACATGACTATTTATATAAATCGTTTTAATTTAATAACAAAAGCGTTGCAATAGATGCTATTACAACGGTTTAATGTCACTGTAATAGAATCTATTGCAATGGTTTATAACCGTTGCAATGGTTTGTAACCATTGCAATAGATGAAAATAGTCATCCCAACAAGTGATGAAATAGTTGTAATAGGTAGTCAAAAAGCGTTGCAACAAAATAGCAAAGGCGTCACAATAGCATCTATTTCGACGGTTCATAATCGTTGCAATAACATCTATTGCAACGGTTCGTAACCGTTGCAATAGATGAAAATAGACATCTTAATAAGTCAAAAAATAACCATCGCAATAGGCCTATCTATGGCAACGGTTATATGAAACCATCACTATAGCTCTATCTATGGAGACGGTTTATACAACCGTCATAAAAACCGTTGCCATAGACCTATCACAATGCCCATCTATGGGACGGTTGCTGAACCATTGCGATAGGCCTATTACAATGGTTTTTTGGCCTATTGCAATGGTTTTGCATCCGTCACCATAGACTTAATTTCTGGTAGTGATTTGTCGTCGGAGGTTGAAGTCGCTGAGGATTGAAAGGAGAAATTTACAGAACTGTCGGTTGGAAGAAACTGTCAAGAGAGAGAAAGAGGGGAGGCGATTGATTTGGAGAGGAGAGAGGTGTGGGTTGATTTGTATTCTTGAAAAGATTAGAAAGTTTTAAAAATATTAATCAAGTCCACAATTAACTTAATCAAGTTTCCTAATTATGTTTGACCTTTTAAGTTGGTCTATGTCATCAATCCTTCATTCAAGACTTAAATGACACCTTTCCTTCAATTTTCTCATGTTTGCTTCACTTGAAATCTTTTTTCTCTATGTAAATACCAAATTTTCAATTTAAAAAAAAAAAGAAAAAAATTGTAATTCCCTTTGTCTCAAATTATGTGAAAGTATATTATTAGGAATGAAATTTAAAATAAGCTAACTTTGTGTGAATATAAATTATCTCACTAAAGATAAAATAAATATTTTATAAACTATTATAAAAATATAAATTTGAATCATTCTTTCTGTGATTAATTAAGAAGAAAAGAACGTTATATAAATGGAGATAGAGAAAGTAAAATATATTTGATATAGGCTGACACAGTAACACTTGCTTGAAAAATAATACTTCATCTGTTTTAATTTATTTATAGAATTTTAACTTGATAAGAAATTTAAAATAGAAAACAATAAAATTTTAAAATTTTATGATTTTTAAAGTAAATACATATAAAAAGTAAATATCATTTAATTTTATATTTTTAAAAATGATATCTCTAAAGGATCGTTTGGTTTGAACACAAGTTATGATAGGATAAGTTATATTAAGATTAGTTATACTGAGGTCAGTTATTCTTAAATTAGTTATCCTAGTCTTTGTATTAAAAACAACATGAATTGCATAATTTCTAAGAATAAATTATTTATTTACCAAAATACCCTTCACCTTATTCAACTTTTATATTTTCTTTGCAAAACTTAAGTTATTTATCCTTAAAAATAAAATATCCGCCTAATTTAACCTAAATATTTGCATTTTTAAGGCTATTCCGTGTAGTGTGATGTTCAACCTTCTATTCGATTATATATATATATATATATATATATATATATATATATATATATAATCGGATAACAAGAACTGGCACAAAAATTATATTCCTTTGAATTGAGAAAAATATATAGAAGGTTCCCTTCGTTTAGTAGAAACCACTCCAGCTTTCAATGGAGGATGATTTTTAGAGTAAACTATTTTCATCATTACAAGTAATGAATTTGATATTTTACACTTTACAATACTTTGTTATGTAGAAATTTTATACAAGTAGTAATACCTTTCTTTAAAAAGAAACCATGAAAATAGAATTTGTAGTTGCATAAGCATCAAGTATATTCGTAGACACCTAATCCATATCTATATCTATAATCTACACCTATAATATATTAAAAGGGTGAAAACCCTTAGAAAAATGATTTGAACTTTTTGCTCTTCATTAAAAGACGCTTATTTAGACAAAACTGTCTTTTCACAATTTTCTTCAATCTATTATTTAATTATTTTTTATTATATTAACTAAATCTCCTAAAATATATGAGTATCCTAAAATATATGGAAGGAGATTTAATTAATATTTTTCTTTCTACGGTCAACTAGAAAAATTACTCGGAAAATAGAAGTCTATTAAAAAAATACTTCTATAAATAAATATACCTAATATGATATGTACCTCTTGAATTTGTAAGTCAATACACAATTTTAGGTCATGACCATGTCATTGAGGAACAAACTCTTAAGGGCTTTGCAAGCAGTTATTTTAACTAATTGGATTCTAGAAGGGAAAAATTCTAGGTTTACCTTTTACGGTTGGCGAAAAGAAGTATCACCAACTTGAAAAATGTAAGTCCATCAAAGTACCGCAAACACAAAAACCTCTAAATTGCATAGAGCTTGAATAAATTCCTCGTCCAAAAGTGCATCATCGAGGTGAAACTCTAGCAAAGATGTAAACTTTATTACACTGTCAGAGGGCAATTTAATCTTAAATTCAGCACGTTAAATGCTTTAGCATTAAAAATTGCCTCAGGTAACTTGTTGTGTAATGTTTTCCTTCGTAAATAGGTCTTCTTACACTTTATTTTATCAACTCGATGAAATTACAAGCTATTTGCAATTTTATTACTTTTCTTTCCAAGTTAATTAATATAATTCTCAATATTTGTATGGTCTATTTCACATTTATGTATGTTCTTTTGTTTTTGCTTTGTCACGAAACTTGAGGTTGATTCTTTGTTATATGCATCTTGATGTTGTTGTAAGTATGTCATGTTAATATTTATATTCGTTGACTTATGAATGTTCTTATGGAGATTTTGTCAATTTGATGCTCTCTCAATTTTTTAACTTTGTAGTGATACTTTGATCAATTAAGGTTATTTTTTTTTCCTATTGGGAGAATACGATTAATGCTCATCTAACTTGATTCAGTTACAGGACTAGATTGATGGATGCTTGATTTTCTATCTCTTAACTTCTTCACTGTTCTTGTCAACATAATAGAATTCAACATGTGTATATATGTATCTTCTTTGTTTTCATTCAAGTCAATCTTTACGGTCAAAATTTTTGCTCAAACGAAAATTATTTTCATCAAAATTAAAGTTTTGTGATCACTATTTTATTGTTTTATTTTAGTTTATAGGTCGTAGAAGAATGTCGGTTGATTTTGAAGAATTTCTTGTATAAAGATTAGGTTTAATTGTATCGTTTTGATATCTTTCTTATCTTATTGTTTTATTTTAATTTACAGATGGTATATGAATATCGATCGACTTTGAGAAATATTTTTAGGTAAAGTTTAAGTTTAATTGTATTATCTTGGTATCTCTATTAGTTTATTATTTTATGATGGTTTACAGTTTGTAGTTAAATGTCGATCTGTAATACCCCGATCGTTTCTTAAGCTTAAACCCATATTTAGAGTGAATATGGATGACTTCCAAATTTATTGTTGTTTATCTCAAGTTTTATTTCCCTAAATTCTACTTTCTATCATGTGGAGAATTGGATAAGTTTTCTATCAACATAAGATTCACCCGAATCGAACACCCGGTGAGGAAGTTAGAGCCATTTTGTAATTCCATGAGACTCTAACTAGTAGTGCAACCATGAATCAAGCTCTTCAGAAATAAATTATAGTTCTTTGGTTGTTTTATAATCAAGTATGGTGTGTATTAAGGCCTTAAAGATGTCCTAACGATTGGGCGAATCAAAACATTTAAATTCTTGGGAAGGATATTGGTATAGTCAACTTCAAATGAGTATATCTATCAATATGCTAGCAATTTTTGAGCTCATGACCTATGAACAGATAGATAATTTAATTATCTTTCCAACGATATCAATTTCGCCAAAATTCAATAACGAAGCAAAGAGTTATACCCATTTTACTCCAGCATGTCAAGCTGGAAAACGGTGACGACGGTTCTGACGGGCTGTCACATTTCTGACGTCATTTTTGATGATGTCGTCACATTCTGATGATATTTCTGACGACATCGTCAGACCTGGGTAGAAAATCAATAATTAGACCCCTTTTTGTGATGACCATTCGTGACGGCCTATCACGGACCTGACGGCCTGTTATGGATGAAGTCAAGTATATTTTTTTAGCAACTCAAGGACATTTTTAAAAGGGTATTTTTTTCACTCATTTTTAGCCTCTATATATATACTAGTAGTGGAGAAAACCATCATTATCTCTCATTCTTTTCCAAGGAAAAGATCAAGAAACTAGGGTTTTCTTCTAAAATCCTAAAACAAATCTTCTACAAGAAATTTAAGAATCTTCCAAAGATTTCACCAAGTTGTCCAAGAATCAAATTTTTCAAGTCAAAGGCATCAAGAAACTTATCTCAAAAGTGTGAAGAAGAGTTCCCAATCAAGCTTGTTCATCTTAAATCCATAATCCAAGGTATGTGGGGTTTGAACAAGAACACTTCTTTCGTTCTTGTGCCCAAAGATTCAATTTCTACTATTGATATCCATGATTTTGCAAAGTGGGTTTACACCCAAATTACTTTATTAATGATTTATGATAGTTGAGCTATTCAAGATTGATACACATGACTATTTCTTCATTTTATTTCTTAAATTGAGAACTTATGCCATGAGTTGAATATTGTTATTATGAGTTGATGATTTTCGAATGATTTGAGATAAGAGTCATGATTTAAGTTTTTCTATGAGAAGTTTGATTATTATATATATATATATATATATATATATATATATAAATATATATATATATATATATATTAATATGTCAAGAATGAGTTCTATGATGTTTTCTTAAAGTTTCTGATACATGACTATTTTATAATTTCCAAATTATGACTTGATATTTAATATTGTGAATTTCATGTTCTACCATGAGTTGGTATTTCAAGTGCTTTCAAGACATGTGTCAAGCTTTAAGCCTCCTTATGACAAATTGGATTATTGAGTATATTGATTCATAAGATTAAGTTATTATAATGAGTCTTGATATTTCCTCAAAGTTATTGATGTTGCCATGACTAAATGAATTGATACATCTTGATGTTGAGAAAGATTGTTTGATTTTAAGTCGAGTTAGGAATCCACAGTTGTATATGATTTACCGATGAGATATATTATTATTTTGGTCTTCATGATAGACCCATGAATTGATATTGATTAAGGTGGATTTCCTAACGCATCCTGAGCTGAGTCTGGGAGGAGTATTTATGACCGAGCGGGAAATTTGGTATTTTCCTGAAAATATGTACCACCGTAGGATTGATGTTGATAATTGTGGGCCAAAGGCCGAGTGTGGCATTGTAATTATGAAATTAAGGTTGTACTCCCTGGCAAGAGTATGACGCTCCCGCCAATGTGGGGTTCTCTCCTTAGGAGGGAAATACGTTGGACTCCATGTGGCTCACATGGTGTAGTTTTGTCGGTTATAAGAAACTCCCAAGTCCATAATAGTCCAAGTTTTTATGAGTTACCAAGTCACTCTAAGTCATGATTTAAAGAGTTTGAGTTGAGTATAATGATTTATGAGATTTACAATGCGTTTACTATTATTGATGATTTACAAGGAATATATTTTAGTTAATTCAAGAGAAAAGAGTTGTTATCATCAGCATACATGATTTTCATAATCATTTATGATATTATTTATAACGTTTCATTGCACCCCCACATACTCAGTACATTTCTTAAAGTACTAACCCCATATATTTCTATATGATACAGTGTCTTATAATGTAGGTGCAAGTTATAGTGCAGATACCGTATTCAACCAATCCGCCACTCCCATTCAGTAGGTGATGAGCCATTTTGATTCGAGGGCTTGAGTTGGTTATACAGTTCAAGAAGTATTGTATTTTTCTTATTTTAGTCGTATTAAGCTTAGATAGTTGGTAGTCATGACTCGACTATCTAAAGTCAATACCAGTAGAGGCTTCATAGACAGTTAGTAGAAGTTGATATATTCAGTTTCAGTTTCATTTGGTAAAAGTAGAGTTGTAATCTTGTAAAGTTCATGTTTATATTGATCAAGTTCAGAGAAGCTCTATATTTTCACTGATTTTATATAGATTTAAGTATTTTATCCTGTTGTTTACGAACTAAGCCAGTAGGAGGGTTAGCTTGGGGTTACTTGTGCCTCTTAACACTGTGTGATATCTCAGGACCCAAATTTTAGGGTGTTACAAACTTGGTATCAGAGCACAGAGTTCAAGTGTCCTAGGGTGTCGATGAAGTTGTGTCTACTAGAGTCTTGCGGAATGGTACGGAGACGTCTATACTTTTCTTCGAGAGGCTACAAAATATTTAGAAAAGGTCTCCATTCCTTCAAGTCTTAGATCGTGCTATAGAAAGGTTATTTGAGAAACTTATGTAGATTTTTATCTTCCTCTATTCAGAGCATCCCCGCCTTATTTTTTAGGTATTAGAGATAGTCAAGCTCAACTCTTTGCAGATAGTACTTTCTTAAACAGTCTTCATAGATAGTTATGGAGTTTTAAATGAGCTAGAAAGTATCATATTAGTGTCTTATCAAGCCTTTCTTATGAATCATGCAATATGCCCAAGTTAGTTGCGCTTCCAGATTCCCTCTCATAATCTATAATGATAATCTATACTTCTTTATCTATGTACTGTTGTTGAGGTAACATGAGCTGCAAGTATTAATTTCCTTACCTGACAATGCCCTTAGACTTACAAGAGAGAAATTTTAGAAGTTTCACAAAGCGGCTTGAGAAGAGCTTACCTACGTGTTATGAGTTTCCTAAGTTCAATGTTATGCCCTCTCCCTTATGATTCTTTTAGTTGAGATAGAGTAAGATGTGTATTCTTAGATTATCGAATATTGTATTGAGAGTTTCTACCTCTGGTACTCTTGTTATCATAATCATGTTGGAAATCAAAGACTAATGAAGCTGGGTGAGGTCTATTTTAATTCATTAGCGACTCTTTGTTTATCTTGTTTCCTCATGATGGTTGGAAATGGGTTTAGAGGTGTAGTGGTAAGAAAGGTGAAAGGTGTGATTTATTGAAAGTATGTATAGCCGAGCCTTTTGTATGTGATCGAGTTAGTGGTAAAGTGATATTGTCCTTATATGTCAGCTCATGGAAAAAAGAGAAGGAGTTATTGGTGAAGGTAAATAATAGTTTGTTTAAGGTATGAAAAGAGTTTTTAACGGTATGTTGCACAAGATAAGTATAGGTTATGGATGAGGATGCTTAGTGGATGAGTGTTGTTAACTTAGGTGCTCCTGAGATTGCAAAGGAAAGTTAAGTTAAGGCTTAGAGAGTTATGAACTAAGTTAAGCTGTGTTTGAAGGATAAATATTAATGATGAGTAGAAGGAGGGTGCATTGATAGGTTATATATGAGAGAGATCATATGATTATGACCAATTAATGTTATTAGGGGGTTTAAGTGGACTAAAGTTTATTGACATTTTATTTTATAGTTTCCAAGTGAGAATTGTGTGTGTGAGGTGTAGTTGTAAGTTATACTGAGCGCTAGGCATTAAGCTTGGATAATTGGTGTCTATGAAGGTGGATGTGATGATTTCTTTGTTAATGGTGCTAGTTACAGGGAAGTGATCTAATAGGCTTGGATAGTTCAAGCAAGAGCTTGAGTCTGGTTGACTTGTAATTAAGTTTGATTCTGTGTTCTTGGTGAGAAATTTTGCCCAAGAGGCTATGGGGCTACTTTATTTATTTTTTATTTTTTCCTAGGGTCATTGTATGTGGTGTAATTAGTAAGTGTCATGGAGTTGCTAGGTGGAAGAAGACTAGTTAGGTAATGAATGATGTTCCTAATAATTAAGTCAAGGAGCGTGATGGCTTTAATCTAAGGAGGAGATAGTAGAACAAGTAACCAGGTTAGTTTGCCTTGCTTGAAGCTTAGTACTTTTATCCTGACTTATGATTTATAGGTTTAAGTTTCAAGTTATGGGATTATGGTAATTTTATGATCTCTGATTCAGATGTCTTGTTTAGATCTTACCTAAAGTTTTTTGCTCCTTTGGACCATTAGAATTCCTATGGAGGGTGTTGAAGAAATCCTTTACTTAAGTATGAGTACCTAGTACGATTCAGTTTGCATAGCTAGCAACCCAGTTTTTAAAATTTGGTAGGTAGGTTTCTATGGCCTTTCATTTTTTTTTCGAACTAGTCTGGTCTTAACACTCAAACTTTATAAGTACGGGCAATCCGGTAAGTAGTTGCTCGTACCCAAAAATCTACAAATTCAGTTCAGTATGTGTATCAGGCATCAGTTTCAGATTCAGATATATAATTGTGATTCAGTCTATAAGTATTCATTTAACAATCTTTGTTTTGCAAGTTTTCTAGTCCAGACAATGTAATACCCATTTTGTAGTCTTATCCTTGTTTCTCATCACCTATTCCTGCATAAATTATCTCTTCGCCATCTATGAGTATGATTGCACCCTTGTAACATCAAGTGAATTCTAAACTATCAGTACGAGCCCGCCCTTTAATATGGAAAGAAGGCAAATCAGCTCAAATTTAGTCGAGAATTACAGTTGTCCTCTATCTATTCTTTTCCAGTCTCGGATCCAGCTGGATAGCTACTCTCATCATAAGTTTATACATTCAACGAAGTACTTTAAAATTTAGAAAGATATAGATTCAGATTAGCAATGTTTCAGCTGTGTGTCTTCAGTTTTCTCTATATTCTTGGCCAAAAGCAACATTCGAGGACGAATGTTTCCAAGGGGGAGATATTGTAATACCCCGATCATTTCTTAACCCTAAACCTATCTTTTGAGTGAATATGGATGACTTCCAAATTTATTCTTGTTTATCTCATGTTGTATTTCCCTAAATTCTACTTTCTATCATCTGTGACAGGCAATCAGGTCCGTGATTGAATTCTCGGAATGGATTCCAAGTATAATGATGGCCTGTCACAGATGACATCAAGTATATTTTTCCATCAACTCAAGGACATTTTTAAAAGGGTATTTTGGTTTTTTCCACTCATTTTTAGTCTCTATATATATACTAGTAGTGGCAAAAACCTTCATTATCTCTCATTCTCTTCCAAGGAAAAGATCAAGAAACTAGGGTTTTCTTCTAAAATCCTAAATCAAATCTTCTCCAAGAAATTTAAGAGTCTTCCAAATATTTCACCAAGTTATCCAAGAATCAAATTTTTCAAGTCAAATGTATCAAGACAGTTAGCTCAAAAGTGTGAAGAAGAGTTCCCAATCAAGCTTGTTAATCTTAAATCCATAATCCAAGGTATGTGGGATTTGAACAAGAATACTTCTTTTATTCTGGTGCCCAAAGATTCAATTTCTACTATTGAAATCCATGATTTTGCAAAGTGTGTTTACACCCAAATTACTTTATTAACAATTTATGACAGTTGAGATATTCAAGATTGGTACACATGACTATTTCATCATTTTATTTCTTAAATTGAGAACTTATGCCATGAGTTGAATATTGTTATTATGAGTTGATAATTTCTGAATGATTTGAGATAAGAGTCATATTTAAGCTTTTCAATGAGAAATTTGATTATTGAATAAATATATTAATATTTAAGCTTGAGAGTCAAGAATGAGTTCTATGATGTTTTCTTAAAGTTTTTGATACATGACTATTTTACAATTTCCAAATTATGACTTGATATTTAATATTGTGAATTTCATGTTCTACCATGAGTTGGTATTTCAAGTGCTTTCAAGACATATGTCAAGCTTTAAAATTCCTTATGACAAATTGAATTATTGAGTATATTGATTCATAAGATTGAGTTGTTATAATGAGTCTTGATATTTCCTCAAAGTTATTGATGTTGCCATGACTAAATGAATTGACACATCTTGATGTTGAGAAATATTATTTGATTTTGGGTCGAGTTAGGAATCCACAGTTGTATATGATGTACCGATGAGATATATTATTGTTTTGGTCTTCATGATAGACCCATGAATTGGTATTGATTAAGGTGGATTTCCTAACGCATTCTGAGCTAAGTCTGGGAGGAGTATTTAGCACCGAGCAGGAAATTTGGTATTTCCCCGAAACTATGTTCCACCGTAGGATTGATGTTGATAATTGTAGGCCAAAGGCCGAGTGTGGTATTGTGATTGTGAAATTGAGGTTGTACTCCCTGGCAAGAGTATGATGCTCCCGCCAATGTGGGGTCCTCTCCTTACGAGGGCAATACGTTGGACTCCATGCAGCTCACATGGTGTAGTTATGTCAGTTATAAGAAACTCCTAAGTCTATAATAGTCCAAGTTTTCATGAGTTACCGAGTCACTCTAAGTCATGATTTAAAAAGTTTGAGTTGAGTATAATGATTTGTGAGATTTATAATGTGTGTACTATTATTGATGATTTAGAAGGAATATATTTCAGTTAATTCAAGCGAAGAAAGTTGTTATCGTCAGCATGCATGATTTTCATAATCATTTATGATATTATTTACAATGTTGCATTGCACCCCCACATACTTAGTACATTCCTTAAAGTACTGATCCCTATTTATTTCTATATGCTACGGTGTCTTATAATGTAGGTGCAAGTTGTTGCGCAGATACCGCATTCAGTCTGTCCGTCACTCCCATTCAGCAGGTGACGAGTCCTTTTGATTTGAGGGCTTGAGTTGGTTATACAGTTCGAGAAGTATTGTATTTTTCTTATTTTAGTCGTATTGAGCTTAGATAGTTGGTAGTCATGACCCGACTATCTAAATTCAATACCAGTAGAGGTTTTATAGACAGTCAATAGAAGTTGATGTATTCAGTTTCAGTTTCATTTGGTAAAAGTAGAGTTGTAATCTTGTAAAGTTCATGTTTATATTGATCAAGTTCAGAGAAGTTCTATATTTTTGCTGATTTTACCTAGATTTAAGCATTTTATCCAGTTGTTTATGAATTAAGCCAGTTGTAGGGTTAGCTTGGAGTCACTTATGCCCCTAAGCACCGTGTGACATCTAGGGACCCAAATTTTGGGGCGTTAGAAACTTGGTATTAGAGCATAGAGTTCAATTGTCCTAGGGTGTCTATGAAGCCGTGTCTAGTGGAGTCTTGCAAAATGATACGGAGATATCTATACTTTTCTTCGAGAGGCTACAAGACATTTAGAAAAGGTCTCCATTCCTTCAAGTCTTAGATCGTGCTATAGAAAAGTTATTTGAGAAACTTATGTAGATTCTTATCTTCCTCTATTTAGGGCATCCCCGCCTTATTTTCGAGGTATTAGTGACAGTCACACTCAACTCCTTGCAGATAGTACTTTCTTAAACAATCTCCACAGATAGTTACGGAGTTTTAAATGAGTTAGAAAGTATCCTATTAGTGTCTTATCATGCCTTTCTTATGAATCGTGCAATAAGCACAAGTTAGTTGCGCTTCTAGACTCCCTCTCAGAATCTATAATGATAATCTATACTTCTTTATCTATGTACTGTTCCTGAGGTAACATCATCTGCAATTTTTAATTTCCTTCCCTGACAATGCCCTTAGACTTACAAGAGAGAAATTTTAGAAGTTTCACAAAGCGGCCTGAGAAAAGCTTACCAACGTGTTATGAGTTTCCTAAGTTCAATATTATGCCCACTCCCTTATGATTCTTTCAGTTGAGACAGATTAAGATGTGTATTCTTGGATTATAGAATATTGTATGGACAGTTTCTACCTCTCGTACTCTTGTTATCATAATGATGTTGGAAATTAAAGACTAGTGAAGCCGAGTAAGGCCTATTTTGATTCACTAGCGACTCTTTGTGTATCTTGTTTTATCGTACTAGTTGGAACTGGGTTTAGAGGTGTAGTGGCAAGAAAGGTGGAAGGTGTGATTTATTGAAAGTATGTATACCCGATCCTATTGTATGTGATCGACTTAGTGGTAAAGTGATATATTCCTTGTGTGTCAGCTCGTGGAAGAAAGAGAAGGAGTTATTGGTGGAGGTAAATAATATTTTGCTTAAGGTATGAAAAAATTTGTTAATGGTATGTTACACAAGAAAAGTATAGTTTATGGACGAGGATACTTAGCGGATGGGTGTTGTTAACTTAGGTGCTCCTAAGATTGCAAAGGAAAATTAAGTTGAGGCTTAGAGAGTTATCAACTAAGTTAAGCTGTGTATGAAGGATAGATAGTAATGATGAGTAGAAGGAGGGTGCGTTGATGGATTATAAATGAGAGAGATCATATGATTATGACCAATTATTGTTATTAGGGGGTTTAAGTGGACTAGTGTTTATTGACGTATTATTTTATAGTTTCCAAGTGAGAATTGTGTATGTGAGGTGGAGTTGTAAGTTATACTGAGCGCTAAGTATTACGCTTGGATGATTGGTGGCAATAAAGGTGGATGTGATGATTTCTTGGTTAATAGTTCTAGTTACACGGAAGTGATCTTATAGGCTTGGATAGTGTAGTCAAGAGCTTGAGTCTGGTTGACTTGTAATTAAATTTGATTTTGTGTTCTTGGTGAAAAATTTTGCCCAAGGTGCTATGGGGCTACTTTATTTTTTTTTAATTTTTTTCTAGGGTCATTGTATGTTGTGTAATCAGTAAGTGTCGTGGAGTTGCTAGGTGGAGGAAGACTAGTTAGGTAAGGAACGATGTTCCTAATAATTAAGTCATGGAGCGTGATGGCCTTAATCTAAGGGGGAGATAGTAGAACAAGTAACCAGATTAGGTTGTTAGGTTCTAGTGGGTATGCCAATAAGTTGTGGAATAGCTGTGAGAAGAGATACTGCTCGACCCATTCTTATTTTAATATTTTCAGTCATTCCTGTATTTATTCATCCTTTGCATTTTGATTCCATGATCATGATTCATGTCCAGGCATGCCATAAAGAATCCTGTCCTCACTTAGTTACCGTAATACGGCAGGCCTTTCACCAGTTGGAATCATATTTCATAGTTATGAATTCCCAATTTAGGTCATGCAACGCATGACTTATGTACTCGAGCTTTGTGATATGTTCAAGTGCTATTTTTAATGATCAGAATTCAGATTTATATCGTGCATGTCCCCAGGCCATATTTCTTTGATGGGTTTATGATAGTAAATCCTCTATTCCTCAAGCCTCAGTTGAGTGTCAAGTTATTCATAGCATCTATTCATGTGTCAGATCCTCATGCTCTAATCTTTTAGTTATCTTTCCTTACCCAAGATAGTGGTGGTGAATATTTGTTTTGTAGAAAGCGAGGAGACATTTCCTTATCAACGATAGAGTGTGGTATGCTTTCTTTAGCTAGACAGTAAGGTGAAGTAAGATTGAGGATAAGTCTTTGATACATGTTATGGTTAGTTAAAGTTTAATGTGTTATGATTGGGAAGATTGTGGTGTATTCATTTTGTGTAATTCCATGAGTTGGAAGGAATATTGGAGTGAAGCGTTTGTGTAAGACTTGATTAGCTAGGAGTATGTCAGCTATGCTTAAGGTAAGTTCATGGAAATCTTTCTTGATAAGAGGTGTGTAGGGTATGAAGATAGCCTTAAGTATCATGTTTGTGTGCATGCGGATGGGTGCCTTATGCATCAGTAAATGGCTAGTGCTAGGTGGATTGGAGTGGTTGAAGTGGTGATGAGAATTACTCTTGAAGTGTGAGGTTGTAAGAATGTAGATTTGTGGGAGCTCATGATTCATAATGGTGTTATGTAGCGAATCTTGTGGTTCTAGGTTAGGCATAAAAATGATGAGGGGGTTTGGTTTGAGGGGATATGAGTAGATGGAAGTATCGGTGTCATGTGAGGATTGTAAGTTGAATCGATCAAGTATAGTATCAGAAGGGTATAGTATAGTCCAGAGAGTGTTTGAGAAGTGTAGTTGAGTTTGAGAGTAAGGATTTGCCTTGCTTGAAGCTTAGTACTTTTATCCTGACTTATGATTCATAGGTTTAGGTTTCAAGTTATGGGATTATGGTAATTTTATGATCTCTGATTCAGATGTCTTGTTTAGATCTTGCCTAAAGTTCTTTGCTTCTTCAGACCATTAGAATTCCTTGGGAGGGTGTTGAAGAAATCCTCTACTTAAGTATGAGTATCGAGTATGATTCAGTTTGCATAGCTAGCAACCCAGTTTTTAAAATTTGGCAGATAGGTTTCTATGGCCTTCCATTTTTTTTCGAACTAGTCTGGTCTTACCACTCAAAGTTTCATAAGTACGGGCAATCTGGTAAGTAGTTTATTGTACCCAAAATCTACGTATTCAGTTTAGTATGTGTATTAGGCATCAGTTTTAGATTTATATATATAATTGTGATTCAGTCTGTAAGCATTCATTTAACAATCTTTGTTTTCCAAGTATTATAATCTAGACAATATAATACCCATTCTGTAGTCTTATCCTTGTTTCTCATGACCTTGGACATAATTGGGCGTTGCCCAAGAGGAGAAGTTGCTATGCTCAATAGAAGAGCAAAACAAAGCAGCCGTAAATCAGCGAAATTCTTCATTATTTCTTGAGAATTATTTCACACTTCTATATAGTGGATGAAGTTTGTTGTGGAGTACTTTTTTTTATGTTTTCCATCTGGTGTTCCGTGCCCGCATTGGAGCCCCCAGCTAATCCGGATTGCGCGCCCATTAAGGTTGCAGCGCTCCCAACAAAGTTTTCTCCATACCCCGAGTCAAACCCTCGACTTCTGGTTGAGAGTGGAACAACCTCATCCACTGCACCACACCCCATGTTGGTTGTTGTGGAGTACTAAAGAGTGCATATAGTGTTTTTATTAATTTAACTATTTTATTGATAGATAAATTGGTTAAAGAATGTGAAAAGTAATGTTTAAAAAAGGATTAACGGGTATCGTTGTCAATTTAATTATTTTATTGTGGAATAAGTTATCCTAGTATTGTTATTCCACCTAGAGATAGGTATAAATTATCCAGTATTAATAAATTAATCGTGAAATAAGTTATCCATATTTTGTAACCAAAGAAGGGATAAACAGGTATCAAAAATTTATCCCAAAATTACCTTTTCTTATCGCTCACACCAAACGACCCCTAAAAATTGAAACTAAATCCAATTGTCACTAAGAAAAGCAACATTTAAATACACTGAAACAAAGAATGTACTTGGCTGTTAATGATAAATTTCTCAAATGAAAAGATAAAAGTAATAGTGACTCACGGCCCCAAAAGAATATGGACTGTAGATGAAGATGCGGAATATTCAATTTCTTTTTCCCAAGAATGTATTCTCTTTGTTCGATTTTATGAGTCACATTTTGAGTTTCACACTCACCTAAAAAAAAATAATTAATAATATGACTATTTTATCGTAGTACTCCTATTAAATGATATTTACATTGTATCTTGAAATTAATTTTAAAAAATCAATATTAAGGGTAAAATAAAAAAAAATATTTTTTTTTGATATGTCAAAAATGACATGTAAAAGTAAAAATTTAATTAAAAAATTAGTGACAAGTAAAAGCGAACGGAGGGAGTATTAATATAGAAAACCAAAAGTTGCCAAGTACTTCTCGGTTTTCCTGTCTTGAAAATCAATACTTACTCCGTTTCATAAAGAATAAAGTCTTTTGATTCAATACAGAATTTAAGATTATATAAAAAAAATTGTAGTGTTAAATTAAAGTTATCAAATGTATCAAAATGTCTTTTAATCTTGTAATTTCAAACATACCACGTATAAAGTTGAAATTAAAATATTACTAAAAAAGGTCTTTGTTTCTAGTTTACTTTTAGAAAAAAATACATAAAATAGCATACTTAATTATTAAATTACAAAAATAACAACATTTTTATCAAATTATATTTTGTAGCATATGTATTTGTATGTATTTATATTTTTGTAGCAGCAGTTTGCAAAAATACAAAATACACATCGATCATAAGGGTAGTAAAAATCATATGTATTTGTATTTTTGTAGCAACAGTTTGCAAAAATATAAACAACTTGTTATATTATGTAATTATGAAATTGTTGCTATAAAACTCATAATTAAAGGGATAAGTATGTTATTTCTGAATTTTTTTGGATTGGGTTTTGTATCCTGATTATGAATAGCTAAATTTATAAATTCATGACAATAAGATATGACAAAATAAGTTCAGGCCTTTTGTCCATTTAAATTTGAAAAAAAAAAAAGTAAAGAATCATTCTTTTTTAAACGGATTAAAAAAATACTTCATTATTTTTTAAATGGAGGGAGTATACATTTTCACATGCTAATATTTTATACTTCCTTCTCGATTTATGTGAATATATGTTTAATTCTACATGAAATTTAAGGAAAAACAAATTGTGTTGAGATTCTTAAATTATTTTTTATCAGAATGACTGTGGGCAGAATAAGCAGAATGGGGACATTTAAGGCAATTCCCATGGAATATACGGGCATTATGAACATTTTCTACGTATTTTTTGTGATTTGATATCAGGTGCGAATATGTATTTACCATATCGTCCCCAAGGTAGAACTAATTTACCATGGTAAACAAATGGTATCAGAGCAGCAGTATAGATGTTTGATAGTATATATGTTTGAATTTAGATTGGATTGAATCAATTATGAGAAGACCATTTAAAAACAGAGAAGCTTTTAGAAAAATTAAAGAATCTTTAATTAGTAATTATTCAGAATATATAAGTCTAAATAAAACAAAAGAAAACCCACAAAGATTAGCCTACCTAATTACCTTAATATCTAGTATTGAAGCAAAATTAATAATCCATTTAAAATCTAGAAGAATAAGACACATACAACCTAATTATGATGAAATTAAATTTAGATATCCACCAAGATATTATAAATATGGTTTAAATGAATAAAGTACAAAAATACAAAGAATTAAAATAAATTATTTCTGAAAAACGTAAAGAATTAAAAATAAGAATAGAAAGACTACATTATAATATATTTGCCGGAGTTAGTGAAAACTCAATAAATACACAAAAATATGAAATACCAAAATTAGAATCACAAATAGATAGTTTAGAATATATATATATATATATATCAACATGAGCTATTCACAATAAAATGAACAAAGAAGAATTTATAATAGATGAAAAAATATATGAAAATCACGAAGGATCAAAAATAAAAATAGTATTTTCTAATCTAGGAAGAAGGTATAAGAAAATAGGTGAACATTTATATCTAATGTTAGAAAAAGAAGAATTAAAATTAGAAGATAAATTGACAGCTATGGTAAGAATAGAAAGACAAAATGAAGAAATAGAAAGGAAAAAGGAAATAAAAAAAATAAAACAACAAACTACAGAAGAAATACGAAAAATAGAAGAAACTAAAAATAGTAGGATTGCTGAATTAGAAAAAGAACTACAAATGTTAAAAGATTTGTATAAACAAAGATAAAAAGAAAAGGAAGAAAAAGATAAAGAACAAAAATTACTAAACGAAATAAATCAATTTAAAGAAAAATTAGAAATAAATAATATAGATGTTGAAGAGGCAGATAATTATGATTCAGAAGATAGTGAAACATATACAGAAATATTAACAAATACAAAAAATTTAGAAATCAACGAAAAACAAGAAGTAATTAATGAAGAAAACTTAGAAAATATCAACACAGGAATAAATACTCTTGATAAAAAAGAAGATGAAAATATAATACCTAGAACCTCAGAAATAAGAAAACCTACATATTATAAGAATAAGTTTAAAAGATATAATCTAAAGAATGAATATGACAAATGGACACCAAAACAAATAATTAATAAAAATTATAACTTTTTAGACTTAGACTGTGTAATAGATACAGAAAAAACAATACAATTATGGATAGGATATATGACAAAACAATTATTAGATAATAATATAAACATAACAGATGCACCAGAATATATAGAAAGAACACTAATAGGAATAGTGAAATTATAGTTTTCAAATTTAACTGAAAATAGCAAGAAGGTATTAAGAACTAATAACTTATAGAAGGAACATCATCAACAACAACTAAACTAACACCTATAGAATTATTAAAAAAATATGAAACAGCTATAAAAGATGAATTTGGTAGTATGACAACAATAGAAGAAGAACAAGATGAAGAAAAAGATACAAATAGGAATTTAATGTTAAAATTAGCAATATGCAATATGTATTATATAGATGAATATACTTGTGCATTTAAAGAATATTATTATAAAGGAGCATATAATATAGAAGAAAGTAAAGAAATAAGAAAATTATATTTTAATAAATTACCCGAACCATTTAGCTCAAAGATAATAAAGAGTTGGGAAGAAGCAAAAATAGTAGATACTTTAGGAGCAAAAATAAAATTTTTACAACAATGGTATAGAAACTTATGTGAAAAATATAGAGAAGAATTAAAAATGAAAAAAACATTGATAAGAAATTTAGCATGTTGCAAAAATAAAATAGCACCCCAATTCGGATGTGAAGAAAGATATTATAAGAAAAGAAAAAGACATAAGAAATATAAGAAATATAAAAAATCAAAATATAAATACAAGAAACCAAGAAAAAGATATTATGTAAAAAATTATAAATACAAAAGAACATATAGAAAAAAGAAATCTATAAAAGAATGTACTTGTTATATTTATGGAAAATTAGGACATTTAGCTAGAGATTGTAAATTACCTAAAAATCCAAAAAATAAACAAATATCAGAAATAAAAATAGATAATACAGAATATATGCAGATAGATTATATAGATTATGAATTAGAAAGTGAGGATAGTATATATGAAATTTTAGAAAACGAAACAGATAATGAAATAGATAGTGAAATAGATGAATCAAATGACTGAAGAAGATATAAAAATAATAACAAAGGAAGAATATTTAAATGATGAAGGACCAGAACAAAAAATAATATTTGACAGTAACATATTTGATGAAATAAAAGGAAAAGAATTAGACTTAAGTGTAGAAAAATATTTAAAATACCAACAATAAAAAATATGTTTACTAGGAAAAAAGACGAATATTATGTAGTATGCCAAAAGGAACATGTAATAGACTGTAGATATGCAAAAGGTAAAGCTAGTATACCACTAGTAACAAAAGGAATAATTAATAAAGAGCTAAACGATATAAAGAGTAGAGGAGACCCAATAAAATATGTACACCTTGGAGGTACAAAGATATTAATAAAAGCATGTTTTAGAGAAGGAATAGATACACCAATAGAATTATATTTAGAAGATGATAGAATTACAAAACCTATAGAAAAAAGCATAATAACTGCCGTAAAAGGAAATCTAATATACCAAAAATTTAAATTTATAATAAGTGCAAATTATTCAGTAGCAGTAATAGATAAAAATATAGATAAATCATTAGTATTATATTGGAAAATATCAGGAATAGAATTAACCCCAGGAAGTAAAATATTTATAGCAAGATGCAAAACTTTATCTGTATTAACAACAAAACATAAAATAACAGGAAAAAATAAGATTACCAAAATACGAATAGAAAGTCCATTCGAACAAATTGTAAAAACAATAGATTATAATGATTATAGCTATAGAGACATAGATATAGAAGAAAATTTAGAAATAGTAAATGATCGAATAAGTACAACAAAAAGAATAGCTGATGAAAAACCAGAATCATCAAGCTCATCAAAAAGAACAAGTTATGAAATAAATTCAACAAGTAATTTAAACCAATATTACATAACAGGAAAAATAAATGAAAAAGAATATTCAATACTCTTACATACAGGACAAGAAGAAAATTATATAGCAAAATATCTACTAAAAAATGAAGAAATAAAAACTGATAATGATATGTGCCCAGATCTACCAAGAAGTTTAATAAATAGTAAAAATATAGCAAAAAAAGAAATAATAATAGGAATTAGAAAAATAAAAATAGAATTTGAAGTAAAGGAAGAAATGCAAAAAGCAGAAATAATATTAGGAATAAAATGGCTAGAATAAGTAAAACCATATAATATAGAACATACACAATTAACTTTAACATATAACAAAGAGAAATTATTCTTAAGGAAAGGCTTAACATAAAATGAAAATATATGTATTAATGAAGATCGTAGTAGAAGGATATTACAGTAGATATTATACGCCTATGATAGATATAGGAGCAGAAGCTAATTTATGTAGATATAATTGCTTATCAGAAAGTAAATGGGATAAATTAAAAACACCAATTATAGTTAAAGGATTTAATAATGAAGGAAGCTTAATTACTTATAAAGCTACGAATGTAAAGATACAAATATGGGATAAGATATTAACAATAGAAGAAATTTATAATTATGAACTAACATCAAAAGATATACTTTAGGAATGCCGTTTTTAGATAAATTATACCCACATATAATAACTAGAACAGACTGGTGGTTTACAACACCATGTAAACAGAAAGTAAGAGCAAAAAGAGTTAATAATAAAATAAGAAAGAAAACTGATTGGATAAAAGGAAATGAAAAAATTACACAAAAGTTAGAAAATATAAAAAATACTGAAGATACAATAGAACTAGTTGTATTTTCGATAAATAAAATAGAAATAACTATATTTTCAATAAATAAGATAGAAATAATTAAGAAAAAATTAGAACAATTATATAGTGAAGATCCATTAAAAGGATGGGAAAAACATAAAACTACTATAAAAATTGAATTAATAGATAAAAATAGCATAATAACCCAGAAACCATTAACATATAATTTTGACGATTTAAAAGAATTTAAAATGCATATAGATGAATTATTAGAAAAACAATATATACAAAAAAGCAATAGTAAACATAATAGTCCAACATTTATAGTAAATAAACATAGTGAACAAAAAAGAGAAAAAGTAGAATGGTTATTGACTATTGAAATTTAAATGCAAAAACTATGACATATAATTATCCAATATCAAATAAGATATTAAAAATAAGACAAATACAAAGATATAATTATTTTAGCAAATGCTATTGTAAATCAGGATTTTACCATTTAAAGTTAGAAGAAGAATCTAAAGAATTAACCGCATTTACGGTACCACAAGGATTTTATAAATGGAACGTATTACCATTTGAATATAAAAATACACCAGGTAGATATCAAAATTTTATGGATAGTTATTTTAAACAATTATCTAATTGTATAGTATACATAGATGATATATTATTATATACAAAAACTAAAGAAGAACATTTAAAATTATTAGGACAATTTACAGATATAATAGAAAAATTGGAAATAAGTCTAAGCGAAAAGAAAGCTGAAATTATGAAAAATCAGATAGATTTTTAGGAATACAAATAGATAAGAGTGGAGTAAAAATGCAACAACATATAGTACAAAAAATAGTAAATTCGAAAGAAGAATTAGATACAAAAAAGAAATTACAATCATTTTTAGGATTAGTAAACCAAGTAAGGGAATATATTCTAAAATTAGCAGAAACTTTAAAACCACTACAGAAAAAAATTAAAAAAGGATGTAGAATATAACTATAATGAAGAAGATAAAAAAAAAATTCAAAAAATAAAATTACTTTGTAAAGAATTACCAAAATTACAATTTCCAGATGAAAATAGAAAATTTATATATATAGTAGAAGCAGATGTTAGTGAATGTAGTTATGAAGGAGTATTTAAATATCGATATGAAGCAGAAAAATTAGAACACCATTGTAGATACTACTCAGGTACGTTCAATGAAACAGAAATAAAATGGGAAATAAATAGGAAAGAATTATGTTCATTATATAAATGTTTGTTAGCATTTGAGCCATATATTGTACCTAACAAATTTATTGTACGAACAGATAATACACAGGTACGCTGGTGGATAACAAAGAAAATACAAAATTCAGTTACAACAAAAGAGATTCGGAGACTAGTCTTGAATATATTAAATTTCACATTTATAATTGAAGTAATTAGTACTAACAAAAATGTTATTGCAGATTACATATCAAGACAAAGCTACACAGACTGATATAATAGAAGAAGATACTCTAGAAAAATACTCAACACCCTAACTACGCTTTCAATGAAAGTGGACAGTATGGGTAATGAGATAGAAAAGCTAAAGACTAATGAAGATAAACTGAAGTCTATAGCTACAAATCAGCTAACTCAGCAGTGTGCAGAGCTATGTCGATCGGCAAACATTAAAGTTCCAGAGCTAAAAAGAGACGATGGGACACTCCATAAAACCCATAACGTTTATCAATCTACTTCTGCAGGTACAAGCAGAGGAGTTAGTAGACAAAGATATCAGAACATGAATATGAATAAAATATTTGAGAAACCATTTATACCGAAAACACAAAAAGACCCCTTGTTCATACCCCCACAAATTACTAAATACCGAGATAGTCTGAACCAAGATAAAAAAGTTTATAACTATACAACCCAAAAATACATAGAAAATATCTATAGAGTAAAAACTTTCCTAAACCTTAACCCCAGAGCTACAAATATCAAAGAACCAAACACAAATTATATAACCCAAAAATTACAAGGTTACAGCAAGCTAATTGCACTACCCAAAACCAACCCAAGCTTAATAAAAACTTGTTTTGACTATGGATTATTAAATACCATATATACCCAAGATGGAGAAGAACTAACAGCTATGGAAGAATTACATAAAATATTCATCACCTATAAAAGGATAACCAAAGGAAATCTATTTTATATAAAGTGTTATACCGCACCAGTAAAGATATTATACGACAAAATAAAACCAGTTATACAAGTGGTAAAAATAGGATTAACCAAAGATATGAATATACAAGAAGATATTATGCAAATAAATGACTCATTGGACTAGCTACAATTATTCAAGAATTAGCAAATAATTATACCAATGGAAATCCAATATGGAGCTATTATTCAAGAGACCATCAGATGATTTATTCAAATTCAAAAGAACTACGACAAGCAGATATGGAAGATGTTAGGCAATGGATAATAACATTACTTAACCCAGAAAAACAATCTACTGCAAGAGCAATTAAGAAAGGATTTATTTCAGACGGATTATTGACGAGATATTGCAAGATAATTGGACACAAATATCCAGACCATCAATGTTCAAGATGTAATGGAGAAGATAATATTATCCCAGAAGTCCACCTAGAATAAAAGAATCAAGAAGATAAGCATACCGGCTAGAAGATAAGATAAGAAGCAATAATAGAGATATGGAAAAGTAGCAGATACGACAACGAGAAGATATTAACGGTGTAATAATAGAAGATAAGATATTAAATACATTTTACGTAAAATTGTTGTATAGATTTTTAGCCTTTTTAGCCTTTTAGACTTTTTAGGCTATAGCACTAATAGTTCTTGTCTCATTAGGAGACCTTTTTTTAGAATTTTAGAAAACGTGCAAGAAATGTAAATGCTTTTGTAAAAATTCATTCTATAAATAAAAGGAACCGAAGGCATTGCAAAGCAAGCCTTCATGTGTTGAAGCACAAATACTCTCTCCTGTCCGCAACAAATATTTTGCTTAGTTAATTAAAAAACAGATATATTTCAATAGAAAAAGCTATGGAGGAACAAACCTTAGAAATATCAAACCTACCCGAACAGGTATATTTATTTATGATTATGAATAGCTAAATTCATAATTTCCAACAATCATGGTATGATAAAATAAATTCATATTAGTTACTTTATAGTAGAATTATTCGAAGAATAATATGTTAAGAAGTTTATTAGCAAAGTGGAAACGGAGAAAAATTCCTAAGAACTATGTCATCCTAAAGGTGAAACCAATGAGGCAAAAAGCCGTGGTGGGGAGTAACCAGAGTAGAGGCGCTGTTTAAGGGAAAAGTATCCAAATTACCATGCTAATAGTGACCGAAGAACATGTTATTTAAGAATAATCTAGTATATAGTAATCTAAGATGACCATATTTTGTTATGTATATGATTGGAGGGAATATTTTGAAAATAGCAATTTTATGAAAATGAATAATTATTTATCTGATGTGATGGTAGATAAATTTAAAATACTTATTTTGTATGCACTTAAGGATATAAAAGTAGTAGATATAAGAAAAATCATATTAGAAAAAACATTTGATAAATATTATATGACTAGAGTAAATTACATACCATACCTACCTAACTACTCTTACAAATACTTACCATGATAAATTACATAGAATTTTTGGAAAAAGATATGAGAAACATACAGTTAATAGAAAAATAGATGAAAGTAAATTTAGACAAATACATGAAAACTAAAGATATAAAATATATAGAATTTCTTAATGAAAATATGCAAGAACTACTAAGGCTAAAACAAACAACTACAAAATATTATAATAAAATATTTAGTCAATTTTAAATGATAGATAATCTTAAAGTCTTAATTTTATATATACTTAGAGATATAGAAATTATAGATATTAAGAAAATAATATTAGAGAAAGTATTAGACTATGAAATTGAAACTATAAATTGGATAGCACAGTTATACCTAGATAATTACCCAGAAGGATATTATTCAGATTAAGAGATGTTAGAATATATTAGAAAAACTAGAGAAAATCAAGATAATCTAAATAAAGAAATTAATTATAGAAATCGAATTAGAAAAATAATGGAGAATCTAAAAGAAAAATTAATATGGATAGAAGAAATCTTAGAAAATTTAGAAAAAAGTACATGTGATAGTTTATATAATTTAAAAAACTCGCTATGAGAAAAACAACACAAGATAATAAATAACATTAAAAATCTAGAATTAGATATACATTACAATACAATTAGGATAAATTATTATACAGAAATCTGTAACTCTGCAATTACTACAGGATAAAATAATAAATCACACAAATTAATGAATACATCTTACGAAAAGAATAAATCATTAAAAAATATTAAAACAAAATTTAAGAAATATCCACGCACAAAGAAAAATAAATTCACTATGCATATAATAGATTTATTTCATAAGTTAGATAAGTTAGTTATCCGCATAGATCCGCAGGCCCCTACAAATACTATTAGCATGGTAATTTGAATACTTTTTCCTTAAATAGCGCCTCTACTCTGGTTACTCCTCACCACGGCTTCTTGCCTCATTGGTTTCACCTTTAGGATGACATAGTTCTTAGGGATTTTTCTCCGTTTCCACTTTGTAATAAACTTCTTAACATATTATTCTTCGAATAATTCTACTATAAAGTAACTAATATGAATTTATTTTATCATACCATGATTGTTGGGAATTATGAATTTAGCTATTCATAATCATAAATAAATATACCTGTTCGGGTAGGTTTGATATTTCTGAGGTTTCTCAATGTCCCTCGCCCATTCTAGGCTAGTCCTTTTCTATTTCTTTTAACTGTTTATCAATGCAAAGGATATTTTTATTTTTCATACTTAATATTTTTCTTTGTATATTTAGGGTCTTCCCAAGGAGTTGTAGTTGTTAGTGACCTTGGTGGAGCTGCTGATGAAATCCTAGGTATTAGGTTTCTCAATGTTCCTCATCTATTCTAGGCTAGTCCTTTTGAATTTCTTTTAAATGTTTATCAAGGTATAAGGGTATTTCTATTTTCCATACGTAGCATTTTCTTTTAATATTTAAGGTCTACCCAAGGAGTTGTAGTTTTTGGCAACCTTGATAAAGTTGATGATGAAATCTTAGATATTATGAAGACAACTGATAGTATGTTTAAATCTGGCAGCACGGTTGAGTTTCCCCCCTTTCATGGTTGCAGTTGAGAACTGAATAGTTCTTTTACCTAAAAATTTAACTTTGGGAGAAGGCAAAGGTAACAATAATAATAAATATGAAGACAATAAATAGAGGGGTCTGCCTATAAAGCCATCTCTGTTACAGCAGGGCATGATGTCCATTTGTTGATTGGGTTGTTGCACGATTTTAATACTCCACTGAATAGCTTGAAAGCAAATTCCTAAATTACAAAGGTTTATATAGGATATAAACTACTTATTTCCATGATTAACACAAGGTTCAAATCTGATTTTTTGTTTTTGTTTGTGCACTTTAATTTGGCAATTTATATCACATTCATATCCAGGTATCGACGGACGTTTGGGCAGTTGAGATTGAATATGCAAATTGCGGTTAGGATTTTCAGTTTTTAGAATGATAAAATTACAATCCAAATTTCAATCCAACTAAACTTGGATTGGATCAGATTTTTTATGTTTAGTTTCAAATTAATGAGCTTAAATATTTCAGATTTTTGATTTTGATCCTATTGTCATGAACTTAGACTTCTACTAAGTATCCCGTGTGGAATTTGACAACTTGCTCATGAATCTTTCGCAATGTTGCAAGCTCAGGTAAGCATTTTTGACACTCGATCGCTAAGAGAATGCTAATTTGAAGAAAAACACAAGAGAATTTCTAAATGGAGCTTTTATATTAGAGAAAACTTGGAAAAATTTTGCTTGATGCTATTACAAATGAGTGCCCCTGCATTTACATTACTCAACTAGAGGTTTATACGTAAATAATAATTGTTACAAGATCTCTATATGTTTAAAAAATAGCCCTCTCTCTAGAGTCTTGTACAATACTAGAAGATTCCAAGGACTTCTCATGCAAATCAAAGGAATTCTAGGATTTTCCATAGGAAATATTCCTAATTATCTAGAATATGCTACTAAATTTTAGTCTTCCTTTTATGTAAGACTTCTACATGGAGAAATTTATGACATGTGGCGCTTGTGTGGCATGATGATATGGCGAGTATTCACACTCCTCCCCACCTGATATTCGACGATCACAATGCGCTATTTCTGCATAAACTTTAGAATATTATCATTGAATTTTCATAGGTCTTCATACCATTACCATGTGGCCTCTTCTAATGATTGCCTCTTGTAATGTACGAGAAACATATCAGTGGCCTTTTCTCCTTGCTTTTACTGAGCCTAATATTTAATTTTATCCTCAATGTCCCAATTATGTGAGGAGATAATGGTAATGGGTGCCTGACTAGACTGGACTCAGGTGGGATCATCTTGTCTTTATGGTATCACTTCAGTACACTAGCATGTAAGATGGGATGAATCTTAAGATGAGGTGGTAGCTCTAATTTATATAAAATCTCGCCCACCTGGGCAATGATCTTAAATGACTCCTCATACTTTCATACCAAGTTTGGTGGTAGCTTCACCAAATCCATGTCCCCAACCTTATAATCTATGCGATGACGCTTGTGCTCGGCATGCTTCTTCATCTTCTTTGATAGTTTGTGATGAGTGGAAATTTTACCACTTATTTATATCTCGTTTCTTATGGTTTATTACCATTAATTAATAATATGAGGCTAATTGTCCTTTGAATTGTCTTAATTTCATGTATTTTTGCTTTACAAGAGGTTATGATGAAAATGAGTGAAATCTACCTATTTGCATGAGGTGTGCTTTAGCAACAGTCAAGGTATATGTCAAAGGGAATTTTAGCGCCCATCTAACTGCTTTAGCAGTCAGTCCAAGTTGGTCAACGGGCGCTTTAGCAGCCAAAACTCAAGGTCCACTTTAGCAGCCAATTTGAATGCTTTAGCAGTCAATCAGAGTCAACATAACCGTTTTAGCGGCCTATTGGTCCCCTTTAATGGTCATCGGGTAGATTTTAGGGAAAATCATGAAATTTTATATTTTTGGATCCCAATTCATCAAATACTTGATCCCAAGCCATTCCAAAGCATCTTTTGGAGGCTAGGATTCTTGACCCAACACCCTTGGAATTGGAGATTGGAGTTTTGTAGTGTTAACTTCTTGAACCTTTCTTCTTTTCTTGTTTTGTTTAGACTATTTGGGTGTAATTTAACTTTGGTATTTGTGTGTTTGTAGTTAGATGTAATTCAACACTTGAATATTGAGTTTGGTTTGTAATTCTTCTTATGCTTTCATATTAACTGATTACTCCTGATTTGAAAATGGGTTTTGTTACCTAAACTTTCATACTGACTAATTACTCTTGATTTGAAAATGGGTTTTGTTATCTAAATTAATCTATTGTTCTACCATTTCTACTCTGGTTGAGCTCTAAAGAGGCGGTTGGAGTGAGTGTTTCCCATTTACCTCAATTAATGCTTGACAGAGCTAGTTGAGATTGGAAAAGATTAATTTAGCGCAATTTGGGTCAAATGACCTATCTTGTGGCATTTGTTGCTATACATAGCTAAATTCTAACGTAGCCCAAAGTTGGATTTGTGTGTCATGCTTCTAAGCTTTTTTTGAAAGAACAAGTTATAATGCTCAACTTACACGTCAATTTAAGTGTAAAGTGGTTGTTGTCAATATAATTATTCAACTTTGAGTCGGGGTCGAATCCATGAGAAACAATATGAGTGGCAATTAAATAAGTTTGAAATTAAAGTCACTTACTAAATTCAAACATAATATACAAGTATTTTAGGGGATTTTGAATGTTTTTAAAAGTGTATGACAATTCTTGGGCTTCTAAAGGACTAATTTGAGACTAAGAATAATTAGAGGGTAATCAATTAGGACTGGATCTTGGGATTATGTTTTCCTTGGAGCAAACTAGTTGAGTGGATATATGAAAGATAACATCCAATTTTAATCAATGTGTGAGCGGGTAGGCTAGGTTCAGGGTTTCGGTGTTAGTCTCTCAACAAAATATCGAAAGGCTAGGTTCAGGGTTTCGGTGTTAGTCTCTCAACAAAATATCAAAATATTACCCATGGATTCTTTTGAAAAACTCATGGGTGTTGACATTCTAATCAATCCAAAAGCCTTAATTTAACATCTCTATTTCTAGGATGATGTTCAAGAGATAGCAGTTCCACATTTTATCATTATTTCTAAGACAACAAAATGGGAATAACTACTATCTACATTATTGTTCACAAATGTTTATGTCACCCACGTCCCTTTTTCAAAGATGATATAGGATCTAGACTACCTACATCCCTCTTTTAAGGACGATGTGAAATTTTTAGGGGAAATTGAGGATCTCACCTACAATTCCCATTTTACATTCAAACATTTGTGAAAACCATCAACATTAACCACAAATTGGAGCTAACAATCAATATCCACAGGCTTACACCCTACACAAACATAATCCCAAGAGGTAGATCTAGCGAATCATAAATATAAGAGAGAAGTATACATTACCCCCCTGAACTTGTTAAGTTTTATTCATGGTACACGTAAACTTTTACTTATCCTAAGTCCCCCCCCCCCCCAAACTTTTTCCTTTAGTACGTCGCGTGACCTCTTTTTGCTGAAAGTTCACTGCATGTAATACACGTGCAGACACGTGGAAAGAAATGCTGATGTGGCTGTCCACGTGGATAAATACCATCCATTTTCCTTATATTTATCCTATATTAAAAAATAAGCCGCTTCTACCTTTAATTATCAAATTTCTCTGTAAAAAAATTATATTTTTCACTTTTCCTCTACTCCAAAATATTGAATGGTTGAATTTTCGTTGATCAAGTAAGCTATTATCTAAAAATTTATATTTTTTGGTGTGTTAAAAATATGAAATTATTTTTTTCGGTTAGTGTTTCATAGTAGATTCTGATTAGTGTTTCAATTAGGATTCTGAGGAGACTCACATGCACAAATACGTTTTTAAGTATAATTAACGGAGTGAAAAATTATAATTTAAGTTAGGGACGTATAAAAATCAAACTGATAAAAATGTTATTAGTTTATCGTTATAGGGTTAACAATATTTTAATGATTTTATAAAAAAAATTATTGAGTTATTGATTCGATTTTAAGTTTTTTTACTAGGTTATTAGGTAAACCGATAACCCAATAAGTTTATGCTAAATTATTATTTTACAATATATATATATATAAGGAGAATTTTTGTTGCAACTAAGATTCAGTTTCTTTTCATGTTAGTTACTACTTTTTATTTTTATTTTATGAGTATTTTTGTATCGGTTAAATCGAAATTCAAATCGTTAGGGACTAAAAATCGATAATCAATATAACTAAATTCTCTTTATTATAAGTATGTGTATTAGTTTCTTTAGTACTTGTTTTGTTATTATCTTTAAAAATATCTTCTTCGATATTTAGTACATTTCTTTAGTTGTAATAACTCATATGATATATATAATTAAGATTACAAAATTGAAGTAGTTTCATAAAAATGAAAACTAGAGTTTTAGATTGAATTAATAAATAGATGAAATTTTTTTAGATTAATAAATGAGATTTTTACAAAATTAATTAACGAATGAAAGTTTTATTTCATAAACTAATTAAGAGATAAACATGAGTTTTACAAAATTAATAAATGGATGAAACTTTTTTTAGATTGGAAGTAGTGGAGGAAAAGGGATAATAAATAATGAGAGGAATAATTGAAATTTTGAAAAAATTAAAGAAAAATATTTTTTTCATTTTTTTAACCATTAAAAAGGCTGATTTGGCTTAAAAATCACTCCATCGCACGCGTGATGAAGTGTGAAACCATTTAGAATATTTGAATTGGAGGCCCAACTTTAGATCAATACATTGTTGAAGTACTTTAGGCAAAGGTGAGGACACAATGAAATATTTTCTATCTCACCATTTTGAAGACTTGAATCTTTTACTCAACTTCACATCAAACTTCCTAATAGGCTAGTTGGGTATTGATGAGAACATCAAGAATTCACTTGTTACACATTGAATTTTTCATTTTCTTGCCTTCAAATGAGGGGCTTCATTTTGTCCTTTTGGAATGAAAAACTCCAAAATATAGGGATTTTCCACCTCATCTCCAAAATTTACCATTTTCTTGGGTGGTTTGACTTTCATCACATCCACCAAGCATAATGTTGAAAAGTGGTTTGAGTGAGGTCTTCTTCCTAATTCTGGACTCACATCCTTCTCGATATCTCACCCCAAAATGTACTACAACCTTCACAAATGATTTTTTTTAGCTTTTTCTTTTAGCTCTAGTTCCATTTCCTCAATCTTGGTATTAACTCTCATGTTTGGTTTGGTTGGTGGGGAAACCATTGAGGGTTCTTCACTATTAAGCTCTCCATAATCCATGAGGCTTGACATCTTTTATTCTTTAACCTCATTTTAAAGAGTGGGTATGTTCATGGTTTTTGAGATGTCGGACTCATTACCCATTTCTTCTATCTTTTTTATTTTCATTTTACATGCTCCCATAGCTTGATGCATGAGATAAATGTTATCCCCCCCATTATTTCCACTGGATCCACGATAAGTTAAAGTATTACTTTAATACCACTGTATCCAATATGTTGTTCTTTTTTTTCTCATCATAACACCTATTAAACTAATAAGAAGAACTAGCATTTGGGTTAGTATAACGAGGGGAAGGGACATTTGAACAATTGCTCCAATGTCCATCTCGACCACCTCATAAGGAACAATCATACTCCCAAGAGGGTCGAGATGGTTCACATATCTCTTTTCAGGGAGAATATCTATAATCACGTCAAAAGTGGGGTCCACCATAGTATGGACATAGATTATCAACATAAGATTTCTAACCAGCAAACTCATATTCATTCCATGATGCCATAGTAACAAATAAACCAAAATAAAAATCTACCTAACACAAGGAACAAAATAAAATCACAACTAAATATTTAAAAGTTTGAACCAAAGCAAGTAAGCTAAAATTCCAAACAAACTCAATATGCCAAATTATTCCCGACAATGGCACCATTTTTGATAAAGCTCAACTTACACATCAATTTAAGTGAATGACGGTCGTTATCAATATAATTACCCAACTTTGAGTTGAGGTCGAATCCATAAGGAACAATGTGAGTGGATATTAAATAAGTTCAAAACTAAATAACTTGGTAAATTCAAACATATTATACAAATATTTTGGGGGATTTTGAATATTTTCAAAAGTGTAAGACAATTCCTAGGCTTTTACAGGACTAATTCGAGACTAAGAATAATTAGTGTAATCAATTAGGATTGGATCTTTGGACTATGTTTTTCTAGGAGCAAAATTAGTGTGAGCGGATATATGAAGATAACATCAAATTTTAATTAACGTGTGAGTGGGTAGGCTAGGTTTGAGGTTTCGGTGTTAGTCTCTTAACAAAATACTGAAATATCACCCATGGATTCTTTCGAATACCTCATGGGTGTTGACATTATAATCAAAGAAAAGCCTCAATTTAACATCCCTATTTCTAGGATAATGTTCAAGAGATAGCAATTCCATATTTTATCCTTAGTTCTAAGACAACAAAACTAGAATAACTACTATCTACATTATTGTTCATAAATATTTATGTCACTTACATCCCTTTTTCAAGGATGATATAGGATCTAGAGTACCCACATCCCCCTTTCAAGGATGATGTGGAAATTTTAGGGAAAATTGAGGTTTTCACCTGCAATTCCCTTTTTGCATTCAAACATTTTTGAAAGCCATCAACATTAACAATAACTTGGAGCTAACAATCAATATCCACATACTTACACCCTACTCAAACATAATCCCAAGAGGTACATCTAGAAAATCACAAGTATACTAAACACAAATATACCAACATTTCCATCAAAGTAATTCATTAAAAATAAAGAGAGGGAAAACCACACTTTAAAATACAATAAATCTTCAATGGGTGATCCCAAATCTACACTTTGGAGTTCCTCTAATTGATTCTTGTCTCAAATTAGTACAAATTTAAGCTTCAAGCTCCAAAGATAATAAAACACTACAACTAAGCTAAGTTGATGATAAACGATGTATAATGGATAGTGAAAAATGAGCTAAAAACTCTTATTTGAGCCCCAATTCCATATTTTCCAAATATTAAAAAAATGCCTTTGAAATTTTTTTGCTCTACTGCAATCTCTACATCTTTATTGCATCCGCAACTCCTGCGATCGCGACAGTTATATTGCGATCGTCCTCTGGTTAACTTGTTGACTGGTCGTGATCGTGACTGTTAGGCCGTGACTGCGGTATCTGAGGGTCGATTCTTAGGCTTGATTTCTAGAATTTGACTCTTTTCTTTTACATTTAACCTCTTTTTGACTTGAATGACTTGTTCATCTTCCTTTTTCATTTTTTCCTACACAAATAAGCATTAAGTAAGAGATTAACATAAAATTTATGGAAAAGCATGGTAATTTAGGCTTAAAAGGTGCTAGAAAATCCTCAAATCGATGACTTATCAACAAGTGAGGCCTAAACCCTCAATAGTCAAAAGAAGTTAGCGGGTGATTTTGATTCCAAGATTAATTTACTTAATTCGAAATTAAATTAGGAGTGGTTAATTAGTGTCATGATCCAAAAACCACAAGTCATGGAAAGCCTTGACAAGTATGTCTATCACCCAAACTGATTTAATAAGAGAAATTACTACAAAAACATAAGACAAAACTTCTAGAGCAAAATTGAGCCATACAAACATGATAATAGTGGAAATATAATCAAAGATACCAAATCAAATCCCAAAACCTGATGTCACAGTGTATGAACCACGAATATATCTCAAAGTCAGAATATACATAGGATATCCAAAAGGGAACATGTCATGATCCGAACTAAGGCCTGGCTGTGATGGGTATTTTAAGTCCACCAAGGACCGGAGACCACCCCTTTATTTCCTAGACAAATAGGATATAACACTTCAAGCAGTGGCTGAAATTAAAAAATATAACAAGATAGAAAGGTAATAAACCTAAAGACATCTAAGAATGTCAACATCAATACCCAATCCATAGTAACATCCACAAAGACTCAACAATTCAAAAATAAACAAAGTCAAGACATGCTCTCGACCCTGACAATGACAATACCAATGACAATGATAATGTTAATGTGAACTCTTTAATTCTAGTTTATGAAAGAAAATCGATGGAATGATCAAGTCTTCCGGAAAATAGAAGCTCACCACTTTACCGCAAATGACTAACGAATTGAGTCGATCCACCTAACACTGTATAGAAAAAGTAGACTTACCTTCGAACCCTCTATCACATGGGGATACAATGTCTAAAGACAGTTGGTGGGTTAAGCACTAACATGTAACTCAGGGATAAGGATAAAGTAATAAAAATTCAAAAACCAGTTCAACTTAATGTACATATTCACATACATGTGTGCATACATATATAATTATATAAAATACTGGGATAGGGGATAAGGTTTAGAATGTATTTTAAAACTTTAACCTGGATTGTATAGCTTAACCGTCATATAATAGTACCCATGGGCTATATGGGCCCTATTTCTCATCTCTTGGTCAGGCCCCAGTGTGTGTATCCAAACGAACTAGAGAATAATATTATATATATGCACGGGGACTCGAACCTCCCAACCATATACTAAGGTGACTTAATCACCCAATCACGTAATGTATTATGGGGGACTCAAACCTCTCAATCATATAATAAGGTAGACTCGAACCTCCCGGTCATAATTGATCAACTTGAAATACCCTTGAGGGCTCTAATTGATCAACTTCTTAGAAACCTTGAGTATCTCACTTGAGAAAATTTAGAGAGTTTTAGAGAGTGTTTTGAGTACTAAAGTATTAAAAATAAAGTCACTAAGGTCTTTTATAGTCGTGGGTATTAAGTGAGCGAAGAGGAAAATATCCAAAATGTCCCCATGTTAAAAGCTGAAAAATTATCGCTTGTGACTATGGGTCATAATACAACTCGTAAGGATTCGCTAAGGCTTGTCACAATAAGTGGTATCCAAGAAAGTAGCTGAAAAACCTCCCTTCGGTAACCCTACGACTCATTATGACACCCTACTATGCGTAAGGTCCTAGTCGTAGTCAAGGAAGAAATACTTGGAGAACACAATGGTTTAGATACGGATGGGACTATAGGTGTCGTTTAAATTCTTTACGACTCGTTAGGATCCACTCGTAGCTAGGACAGTAACTTAGGCTACCTTTAGAGGACACCCTATACTAGGGTCCTATGACCACATTGACACGTTACAACTCATAGGGTAAGTCATAGTCAGGATAGTGAGTTTAAAAAATTAGAATTTTCAATGGCCAACACCTGGGGAGTCACAAAATAAACTCTATTTTTGAATACAATAATACATAGCATATATAAGAAAAGGTAATGACCTACTCTAGATGCATAGATTAATTGCTACCATAAATAGACTCCAAATGCCACCTGCATCAGCTATTTGTTGATGACGTCCAAGAAATACCTCCTATCAGATGATGATATGGTTGATGTCAAAATATATTAACCCAACAAAGGTTGGGGTTGAATCCCAAGTGAATACGTGAAAGTGTGGATCTAAAAAATAATAGTTCGCAGGCAAAACAAGAAAAGTAAATGGGATGTTTTGATGTAGTAATATCGAGCAAGTAACTACACTAACTTTGGTTGTCATCTGTGGTAGGTGAACACTAGGATTGTATTCCCCCGACTTCTTAACTCCATAGGCTTATCGTGCTTTGTTGAACCAACCCAATACTTTGCATGCAGAATCGATAAGTTATATACCTTCTACAGTCTTTTGGACGAGCAGAAAGATTTCACCCTTTACCTTTTGAGTCTTAATGTGTAGCCTTACTAACCCTTATATTAATCCTAGTTAACTATTACTTTTTAAGTCTCTAGTTATTAGATGAAATCTAACAATCTTACTAATAAAGAACCTAGAAGCATGGATCGATAATTAAACTTCAAATTATTATTGTCTTTATCTTTTCCTAGTCACTACTCCTCTTTTGGAGTAAGCAACAATATCTAGGTGGGATCCTAAGGTGTGTACCCATTAAGAAAACTATTATAATAAAAATAAAACAATGCATGCATGGGTATCGATTTAGAATAATAAAAACACTTCCCCTACTTTGTCAATCTGCCAGGGTTCCATAACCCTAGCTATGGGTTTTATCTGCTCATGCTTGTGAAAAAATCAATAACAGTCATAATCGAAAGAATAGATGAAATCACAATGATAAGAAGCAATAAAACCCATAACTATAACTGAATTAATGAACCAAAGTCAATACAAGAGAATCCTAAGATCAAAATCGGATCTTGGAACCAAAATATGTTTGTGAACATCAAAAGTGTGTAACTCCTACTAAGAAACACATAAAGGGTATTTATAGTACATGAGGAAAGCATGAAACCAAAGACCAAATGAAGTAGCAGAAAATAGGATCGATAGCCACATGTTGTCTATACCCGTGGACTAGTACTGGGCGTAGGTAGTGCCTACAGTTCTGACCCTGGGTGCAGGTACAAACCACAGGTACCAGATGAAAAATTCCTGCAAGTTCAGCTCACAGGATTTTGGACTTCTGGCACATACTTTGCCTAACTGCGGTCCATAGTTTCTACATGCGATCTGTAGGTTGACTTAGTAGATGCTGAGAGTCATTTTTTCAGCTCTTCTTCGATTCTTGAACATGCTTTGATCATGATCAATTCATAAAATATCCTGAACATCCATAATTTCATAAAAAAATCCAAAACACCTTTTTTCACCTTTTTCATGAACTTATCATCCAAAATATGATTTCCTGCAAAATATATCCAAAGAACTTCGTATCTAACAAAATAACCCCAGAAACTTGCATATTTTCCTTGTTTTAAGCATCGAAAGTACTATATTTCTATACCATAATATGACCCTCAACTTAGAACATTTGGATTTCCTCAGGCAACAAAACGCAACAAAAACAAAAATGATGCTTAACTAGGAGAAACTATGCTATTCAATGCAATTAGTCAACACTTAAACTCAAATTCCAACATACTCGTCCAATCTTATTTTTCAAAAACAACTGTGTATGAACATAAAGCACAACAATGTGGCACAATGAGATCAAGGTATGACAATTACATTAGCAACAAACAACCACTCATATATACAAGTTACACTACCCAAAACAAGCAAATAGTTAGCAATATGACTCAAGTTCCCTCACAATAAGGATGTCCCTCTCACTCATATAAAATCATGCATGTCAATGCAAAGATGGTCAAGAGACACTCGCACTAAGGCATTGCATTCTCCAGATAATTCAAATCGAAGCAATAGGAAGTTACAATTAATGCATGTCAAATACCATAGGCTTGCCCTTATTTTCTTTTCCTTAGCATTTAGGTAGACAAGTCGGGATCATTATAGGACTTATATCGGCTTGTAATGTAGGATTTGGGGCTGGTATGGTACATATGGACATATCAAGTGACTAAGCCTCCTTGGCACCATACTAACTTTGGGGTCTCACTTACTAGTTAATTTCTTTTTTATTCCATCCTTATTTCTCCCTTTTTATTCTTTACTGCACATTATAGTAGGGTGTGGTCCTTTATTCTTTCTTTTTCTTTTTTTTCACCATTTTTTTCTTTTCCTTTTCTTTTTTTACCACACTCATCCCTACTAACTTTTTTTTCTCTTATTTTAACCTTCTTCATACTCATTTTACAATATGTACTCCTATGATAGTGACCCTCAACTTAGGCATTTTGCTTGAGTTGAGTTGCACAATGTCCAAGGAGGACTAGGGCCAAAACAAGTTCATTATAATACAAATGGGAAGGTGAATGGTAAAACAAAAAAAATAGGCATTCACACTCAAAATAGGGATCAAGGGATATAATTTAAACATGGAAGGTCATTTAGGCTAATAATGGACTAAAATAAAAAACAACCTATGATCCTTTCCTAACCGACTATCCTTCAACCTAGGCAAGAATAATCGGGCAAGTTCTTAATTCTACTCATAAAGGGAACTAGTTAGTATCTCTCAAACACATAGCATAGAGTCAATATTACCAACTACTACCTATTCAGTTCATCCAATTGTTAGAAAGTGATTATCATATTCCTAATCCTAATGCCATAACAAGATCCATAATGTTCACATATATATAAATTCACACAGTACTAAACACAAATTATAGATGGGTTTCAAAAATCAGTCAAAACATGTCTACTATCCTAAATACTTAAAATTCTCATAATTACACAAAAACAAAACACCATATGAAATAAAACTCAATAAAATGCTAAATTATCCTAGACATGCCAATTCTACAACCATACCACGACCGACAAAAAAAGAAGCACGACAATAAAATTCCACGACGACATGGAATACTTACCCCCAGTGAAAAATTATGCGATGTCCTCAATGTGGTAAAATAAAGTAAAATAGAGGGAAGTGAGAACATACCTGGTACACACTAGGTGCTCAAATCATGATCTTCCCTAGATAGAGGCATACCAGTTGATGGAGGCGATGGTGATAGTGGTGCACTACTCGATGATGCACCCACTACTATAGATGCACACCTCTGCCAATCGATGAATGCATACTCTATCGAATTATACCTAGCCTTTTTAATGGCCTGGTCATATAGTAAATCAGGGTCCTACAAGTCATCTATGTGACTTCTCTTAGCCCCAACTACTGGGACCTCCTCATCACCCTCTATAAAGATATCAAACTATCTCAGTGCACGCAGAGGTGATATCTGTACCACTTGGGGTATAACTGAAGGAGTGGCTACAGTACAACTCTCTATAAGAGAGAGTACTTTTGCTCGTAATATACCAAACTCCTCTTTCATCTGGGCTAGATCCAGCGTATCTAGCTCTGTAAATCAGGCTATAACCTATCTATCAAACTCATTGATCCATGTCTAGAAGTCAACACGTAGCTTAATAGTGCAACACTCAGTGTGACTTCTCATTCCATCAGACCTGTGCCTGCTCAAATCTAGTCCTAACCCTTGATCTTATCTGCTCATAGAGAGTAGTCATTTCGATCTCAATAACCCTTACCTTAGCATCGGTGGACTTCTAGCTATCCACTAATCTATGCAAAACCTTGCTAGATATAGTAATCATATCTGAAGAAAGAGTTGTAGTGGATGGGGGAGTAGTGTCTGAAGTTAAACCCACTGGCTCTGAGGTCGAAGTTAGGGCTGAAAAAGAAGTAGCTGGTGTAACCTCACCCTACGTATTAGAGTTTGGATCCTCTCTCTGCTCCTCTATCTCTATATCAATATTAACACCCACATCACTTTGATGTGCCTGATTGGGCTCTGTGGAAACTATTAGGCCCTCATTCTGGGTCTGTGGTATTACTTCTTACTGTCTCAATCTCCCAGAAAAGCCTGGACATGCCAGATCCCTTATAGTTCTAGTATACACTATCATCACCATGAGTACCCCCTTGCCAAAACTTGGTATCTCAGGTACACCATTCTTATTGCATATCCTCTGAATCATGCAAGGGAATGAAAGATTAGTTAACTCCCCAAAGGCTTTGTTATGTAACTCATACCTGAGGACGTTAGCAAAATAACAACATAACTAACCATCATACAAGAAACTAGTATAACTCCCTCCCACATTAATATATTTTTTGAAGAAGTGGGTATTAGTCGGTATCTAATCAGTAACCACTAAAACTTGTCCTCAAATGTCAATAGGCCCCTTTTTTATCACAGCATGCTCCTCAATCCATGGGCTTTCATCACTCAAAGGTAAAATATAACTGGCTATCTACCTAGCCATCATGACCCTCTCACATCAGTGCTCAGCCTCCTATATTATATGTCGATTATGTGTGATCCTTAGTCTGAGGTTGCACTCATCTATAGATGCATGAGTAATTTAATCTAGGCCAAATATAACTCTATGAATAGTCTCTAGCAATATGTCAACTCTGACCCCTCTAACCAGCATGTGCTCAAGCTGTGGCTGCCTAGCAAATCTGATCAGGCCTAGATGTTTGTGAATAGGAAGGACTATGGTAGCTCTATAGGTTGCATAAAATTCCCATAATATAGTCGGGCTATAAGAACCGAATGGATTAGTGATCTACTGTAGTTGATATCCATCAAATACTGCCCGCAACTATGGTCCTCAATCTATCCCCGATAGGTCAATTTGGTTCTCATCATAAATGCGCCTATTAGGCCTGCCTGCCTTCTAGATATGATTGTTAATAGTTTAAATCTCCCACATCCCTTCAACAAAACATCTCTAATTTACCTCTTTAGGAGGTGTATTTGAGGTATGTACGGGAGTAGGACTCTACCCTTGCTAAACTGACTCATCATGGGTAGCCTAATCTGTACCCTCCTTAGACTGTGGTACATTTGTCTACTTTACATGTGTAGTGGTACCCTTATCAGACTGGGGCACCACTGATGGCTCCTCCTACTCTACTTCATTGGATGAATCCTGGTACCCCTCCTTAAAGTAGGGGTCCTAAGCAGTAACCTATGGAGTAGACTCAGACTCTATCTCCTCCTCCTCCACCTCCTCATCAGGTGGAGGAGTGTATAGTGGTAACATCTTGGATGACTTCACCCTGGTCTGAGATATAGCTAACTGAGTATCCTAACGAGTTTGTCCTCTCGTGACTGTATGTGTTACCTCAATGACAGTGTCTCTATGGTGCTGCCTCGAGTACTCCTTCACTGAACTACTAGGCTCGGGAGACTCTTCCCGTCTTCTCAAAGTATCGACCTTCATCTTTTTCATAGCCTTATGTTCCATATGTACCGACAAAAATAGTTGTTAGTTTTCAATAAAAGTGAGGGATACGCAAAAGTCAAAAAACATTCAAAATTTGAAAAGTTTGAATTTTTCTTAAATTTTCACACCCCTATAACCTATTTGAAATCCCAACAAGTCCAATGTGCACACACTTTTCATAAATTATAGCTTTCAAAGCAAACAAACATGCTCAACTAGTGGTATTACGTTTATTCATTCAAGTTCAACTTTCGCTTGGAGCCTAACTTTAGATTTTACTTTGAAACAAGACCCTACATATGATTTTAGGCTGATTCAAGGATGCTACATAATAGCATGATAGATTCTATATATTTTTCAATGGAATACATATGTCATCTTGTTTTAACAATAGATAGATCAATATATAACTATTAAGAGCCGAGAAAGTTACCTTTTTTTTGAAGAACCAAACGTGAATAATGAAGAAGTCAAGTAAACCAAAGTTGAAACTTGTTTTTAGCGAGTTGTAACAAGTTGGTATCTCAAATAAGTGTCAATTTAGCCTTTACTTTAGTGTGGGGTTAGTTTGTGTTTTAAGAGGAAAGTTTGAATTCAAAGAGAAAAGTGAAGTTTTGAGGATTTGAATGAGTTAGAGTGAGGTTAAGGTTGCTTAAATATAGACGGGGGGCTGTTTTAGATCATATAAAAGTGTTGGTTGGCCCAAAATATACATTAAAAATTGATCTCACAAATAGCCAACCTGTGACAACCACCTACGGCCAGTAGGTGCTGGGTGCATATACCAGTCCAAAAATTTTGGCCCGCTTTCCTGCAATACGGAATTGGTGTTTGGATATTATTTTAGCTACTTATGGTCCCATTACCTAAGTTTGAGGTCCCAAAAGTAAAATTAGATGCCAAAGTCCACAAACTTACATATTTTGTTCATCCTCAAAATTTTAACTTTTTGGCTTATTACTCAACTTACCATGTGGGGATTGTGAACATAATGGGTTTATCACATAGCCCCCTTACCTAAAAATTGATGATTGTAGCAATTTTTTATCATATTTTGGATAATTTCATTTTTTTGTATACGATCCTTTGTCTTGAGCCAGGAGTCTATAAAAAAGAACCTCTCTGCTTCTTCGGAGGTATTGGTATGGAATGCGTATACTTTACCTCCCTAGACCCCACTATATGGGAATATACTGGTTTTGTTGTTGTTGTATTTTGGGTAATTCCATGAGCTAAAAACCTATAAAAAGGAATAACAATAGAAACATGAACACTAAAAATAATGGGTTGCCTCCCACTCAATGCTTGATTTAATGTCATAGCACAACGTGGCTATGTTGGTTACTCAGACTTCACCAACAAGTCCATGGGTTGCCTCCCATGCAATACTTGATTTAACATTGCAGTACAACTCATATATCTTAACTACTCTGAATTCATCAAGATACGTATAGGAATATCCTCTAGGGTCATCAATACAATCAATCACTGACACTACCCTCATGTCTATTGGCTTCTTCATTGACTTTTGAATTTTAAATGTAGCCTTTGCACCATTGACTCTGAATTTTAGCTCACCTTTCTGCATGTCAACCATAGATCTGCCTATGGCCATAAACGGTCTTCCCAATATAATGGGTATCTTAGTGTCAAACTCACAGTCCAGGATGGAAAAGTCAGTCGAAAAAATTAAGTTATCCACCCTCACTATAACATCAAAAGAGATTCCTATAGGCTTTTTCATTGTGCGGTCAACCATAGCCACTATCAAAGTCGATTTTGGAGGGTTCAAGCCTAAATGCTTGAATACGTACAGCAACATCAAATTAATGCTGGCTCCTTAATCACACAAGGCTCTGGAAAGTTGGGATGACCAATAGTGCATGGTATAGTGAATGCACCAGGATCTCCTTTTTTCTACGCCAAAGACCTAGTCGTGACTGCCATGCAGTGGTGCATACCATTAATATCCTCAAATGTCGCTTTATTCTTCCTTGTGACCAGTTGTTTTATGAACCTGGCGTATCCAGGCATCTACTCTAACGCCTCAAGAAGAGGATGTTCAAGCTCAATTCTTTAAGCATATTAATGAATTGCTTCAACTTACTTTCCTCTTTATTTTGCTTAAACCTTTGAGGTAAAGGTGGGGTGGTTTCGAAATCTATCTGATTTCTGGCTCAATGACCATACCCTTACCTTTATGTTTAGCAGCTTTACCTTTATCACCTATTACCTTCTCAGACTTAATAGCAGGTGTCTCATCATTAGTAGCTTCTGAAATAGGTTATGGGGGATCCATAGTAGTGACACTAATCCTTGTGGTAATAACAAGTAAATGGCCATCATTTTTAGTATTTTACATTGTGTTGCTCGAAAGGGTACCTAGCTGTCTCTGGTTCATAGTTGCTAACATCTTCCCTAACTGGTGTTTCAACTGCTTGATAGCAATGGCATGTGACTCGACCTTCTAGGTCAATCCTAAAATATCGGTCTTAATCACCTTAAGGTTGAATTCTTGATTTTCCTAACCTTTCACCAGTTTATCCAGCACCTCTTCTATTCTGGATTCCTCCAATCACTATTTCTCTTTCTACTACAGTTTCTTTATCTGTCATAATAGTTTCGATCTTGGTTTTCTTTCCCTTAGGCTAAGAAGCCCGCCAATTGATGATCCAGATAATTTTCTTTCTCCTATAATTCTGACTCATAAGCTTTGAAAGCTGACCCTTATGCTGCTACTGCATTTACCTTCTCGGAAGTCACTTCTGTAAGCTATGTTGTAAGTACCCTAATATTTGTTCTTAGCAATGCAATCTCTTATGCTACTATGTTATCAACTACTTTCTGATCATAGGAGGCACCAATAGCGTAAGTGCTAAATTCCCTCTCAACCTTTCGAGTTTTCCCCCCTCGATTAGTAAGAGAGATCTGATCTAATATCTCCAAAGCTACGTTCCAACATAGCCTTATAAAAGCTCCTCTATATATGGTGTCTGCCATAGCTCTGGAGCTGATGGTCAAGGATCTACAGAATATATCTAATAAGCTCATCCCTGACAATCGATGACTGCGCACCATACTCAGCTTCTCCTCGATCTTAAATCATGCCTCGTATATAGATTCTGACTGCAATTGCCTAAAATTATAAATCTCGTTCTTAAGTTGCAACATCCTAGATGGAGGAAAGAACCTGTTCAAGAATTGCTTGCACATCTCATTCCTTATAGTGATAGAGCCTTTTGGTAGTTCCCTTAACCATAAAGATGTTTCTCCTAAAAGTAAGAAAGGGAACAACCTCCATTTGAGTGCATCTTGATTCACCCCTGGATTTGTATACAAACTGCATATCCCAAGGATATTGGCAAGGTTCAAGTTTGCATCATCTATAGAAAGACCTACAAATATAGCCTTCAGATTTAAGAGTTGGTTCATCACGCTTGTGATGTCGAACTTGATGCCTGGGGGTAAAACAAGAGGAACTATGGCTCCAGTCTCTATTGGCTCAACATATCCCAAATATTCCTTATCATCAATATATGGCTACACATACTAATATGCTGGGATTACTTGAACATAGGAACGTCTAGCTCTATTCTAGTTTCCATCGAGCTGCTCGACAGTCTGCTTCTTGTCTCTTCTCGGCTAGCTCTGCCTCCCTAACTACCTTATGAGATTCTTCTATTGTCCTCCTTTCGGTTTCAGCTTGATCTAATAGCTCATCAAGTAAAGTAGAAAACAAAGCATATAAACACAAACTACGGGCATATCAACTGCAATCAAAAAATGTCCCAAACAATAACTCACACCATCTCCATTAATAGTTATACTATATACACATATAATAAATAAAAGTAGGGGAATGAAGAATAAATATACACATACACCAATAAAAGTATAAGAATATAGAACAAATTGTTAGATATCAAATTAAGAACAAAAATACAATCACAAAATAAGCACAATATATGGAACATAATAAAGATGATGATAATGATGCACGAGGTCATCGCTCAAACTTCGTATACACCTATCAAGCTCTACTCATAGGTAGTTGAAATAGAAGTTGGGAACTTACCCAATCTTAAAAATAGAATAAAATGCCCAAAAACTTGATCCTCAATTTCAATGTCTCAAAATAGTAAAGAAAACTAAGAAAAAAGTTATTTGTATTCCAGGTGTCGCTAAAGCGGTCAAGTGGCCGCTTTAACAATCATGGCTAAAGCATTCAAGTACCACTTTAGAGGTACACTCTTAGCATACTAGTATGCTAAATCAGACAAGGGTCGCTTCAGCGCCCTCCACTAAAGTGGATGAGGACCACTAAGACGTCTTTTCCAAGTTGGTAGTCGGTTGATAAAGCAGCCAAATAGTTCTTTAGAACCTGTCGCTAATGCAACTAAAGTGGCGCTTTAGCTGTTGTTACCCTCTAAGTGGTGCACTAGCTGTGGAGACTTAGAATTTGTAGACCCCTTGACATTCATCTGGAATCTCGAGAACGTATATAAACTATGCTACCTTATCAAATTTGATGCTTTGGACTCAATGGCAATATCAAAATTTTGAACAAAATGTCATTTTTCAAAAATTGACACCCGAGACCTATTTTCACAACATTCCAAATTGAGGGTTGAAATGATATACAAAAGCCATGAAACTACACTAACTATGTTACTAATCTAAATTAGATATTTTAGATCTGCTAGAGCATCAATTTTCTATCCCACGCACAGATTAAATGATGTTGATAGAAGTCAACTAGTAAGACTTTAAGACCATCAAAATTACAACCTCACATAAATCACACTGAAATACATTAGGAATTATGCTAATTATCCCCGGACCCTGAAAATACCATAAAGCGATGACGGGAAGGGGTAAAATGGTTAAATCATACAGAAATTCATTTCACAAAAATTACCAAAAAATCAAGTCATTATAATTGATTATGATATCTCATTAATAGATTTAATTCCCAATGTCATATAACTTAATTTTCATAAATGTGATAATCATTGATCACCTATTTATGTTTTACATTTATTTTATCTATGTTTTACTTTTATTATTGAAAAACCCCAAAATACTTGTTTCTTAAGTTTGAATTTTGCGATTTACTATTATTTTGAACTTATTTAATCGCCACTTACATTGTTCCCTATGGATTTGAACCTGACTCCTTGTTGGTAAAATATATTGAAAACCTCTGCTACACCTATTTAAGAGTGTAATATGAGTGTTATCACCTTGTCCAAGTAGGACTTAGCAGTGCCAAACTGCCCTTTGAACCCCTTAGCCTTATAGTAAGCCCTCAAACTCTTACTCTCAAATATTGTTGGTAATAACTATGGAGTTTATGGCTATTGGTTGGTGACTAACTCGAATGGTGTCCTCTTTTTAGACTCATTTTGCTGCAAGTTATATGAGATTTGGGATATGTCTAAGAGCCTTGACCAATCTCTCTAGTGTGAACTCACAAAGTGCCTTCTGTAGCATTCTAATAAGGCGTTGACCCATTCTATTTGTCCATCTATTTATGGGTGAAAACTATTGGAGAAATGCAACTTATGCCCAACATATCAAAAAACTCTCTCAAAAAATTTCTTATAAAATATGAGTCTCGATTGCTAGTGATGTTCCTTGGCAAACCCCAATAATTTACCACATTCTTGAAGAATAGTTTGATAGTATTTTTGGTGGTGCAAGCTATTTTTATAGGCATGAAGCTATCATAGTTCAAAAATTTATCCACCATGACCATAATTGTCCTATATCTATTGAATTTTGGTAAGCAATTAATAAGGTGCATAGTCATACTCTCCCATGGACGCTCCATAATAGGTAATGGCTCCAAGAGCCCTCTGGGTTGTTGTTGCTCCACTTTATCTTGTTGCTACACTAGATATGTTTGCACATAACATTCAATATATTCATGAATACATGGCCAATAATAGAATGGCTTGATCAAGGCCCTTGTGCGATGCTGGTTTGGTGCCCAATACATATGTATCATGACTTTCTTTTATGATCTGCCATATGTCTCATGTTTCCTTGGATAGCTAATATCATAAGTTGCTTTTCTTTTGGGTCTATAGCATTCCATCTTTGATAAAATCTCAAATATCATAGCTGGTCTTAGTAATGACAACAAACTCAAACTTTATACTTAAAAGAGTCAACCATAATTTACCCTTGCCCAATTTTTACTCCAATACTCAGTCAAATTCAGCTAATAAATCTTGCAACTTAGTTTGCTTTCGTGTGGGATTCTTTTGTGATTGGAAAGGAAATATCTAGTTGCCATATTATTAGTCTTGACAATGAACTTTTATCCAAGAAATTAATGTCTCTATGTGTGTAGGCAATGCACTATGATTGTCATCTTCTTCTCTTATACGGTATACCACAGTTCCATCTCATTTAGCTTTTGTCTATTAAACACAATACGACGTTTATCTAGAATAAAGACACATCCAATAGAAAAGTTAGATGAATATGTGATACCTCAAATATCTTGGTGAAATAGGCAATTCCAAGACTAGCTCTTTCATCACAATACTCTTAAGATTTTCAAACGCCTTTTGACAATGCTCACTTCAAACCCATGTTTTTTCTTCTTCAATAACTTGGTCAGCAGGGCAAGCTTGGAAGAGTAGATTTTAATGAAACTATGATAATAGTAAGCAAGTTCAAGAAAATATCTAAGATTGATCACCTTCATAGGTGCCTCTTATTCTTTAATAGCCCATACCTTGGACTCATCTACATGTAATCACTCCTAGCTAATGATATGTCACAACTCGAGGCCACCCCTTAGTCATAACATGGTGCTAAAGGCCATAAATGACCCTAAGCTAACCCATGATTTAGTTTCTATTGTGAGAACTGGATAAAATAATATTACAAGCATAATATGCAAAAACTAAACTAATCAAATATTGTTAAGGTGGAGTACTAAAACAAAATCCAACATGTCTTAATTGCGAATACAACTGAAAAACAAGTCTGACTATTTGAATATCTGAATATCTAAAATTTCTAAAAGCGTCTAAGACATGACGAGTTGATGGTACAATCCCCCCAACTAACTCTGACTGACAGAAATGAAGGAAATACTAAAATAAATTGTAAATACTTGTCCTCAATGGATGAGGCTCACTAGAACTGTTGCTAAATGGTACAACCTATATTATGAAATCAATATAACACAAAAGAGAGTACGCTGTCAGTACTTTAAATGTACTTGTATATGAGATAGGGACTAACTACAATGCACATGGATACTGAAGCATGAACATGTAAAACGATTGCTAGACCATGTAAAACATTTACCAAAATAATTTGTAAAATAGACTAACTGAATAATTGAACACTTGGTCATGAAAACCAGAGCTAATAAAATATAGATACTGAACTTAAACTACGAGAGCTATCATGTAACCTACATGCCCCAATCTTATATAATTGGGGTCCAACATGCAATCCCAGTTGAAAAGGTGTCAGCACCTTGCCATGGGTATCGACATTGGCTATATGGATCCGCTAAACTGGTGTTTCTATAATAAAAGGTGCTCCTAAGAGAGAGTCAACCCTTAACCTGTAAGAAGAACTCTCAAAACATATTCTTACTACTTAGTTCTAGAACTCATGGACTACTACTAAAGGTCACACCCTCGACTGGCAGGTGAGCCCCCATCTCTAGGCTCACTCGATGCTAAATCCTACTCCTAACTAAAATAAAATAGGTATTGATTAAAGTCAATAAGACATCATAACCAATAATGCTCAACATGATCATGACCAACTGAGCATGATAATAAAACCATGTTCTAACTGAGCTATTGCTTGAAAATGGGAACATGTATAAGCAGATAGGTGTCGGGAGTTCATAACCCTCCAACACTAAATATTATTTCAAATACAATGACATCATTTAATAATACCATAAGGATAACATACTAACATGGTTTAATTCATAAATTAGTAAATTAACATGGTGTCAATTGAGCTTGATATGGGTGTTTGAAATTTAAAGCATGTAATAACATAATTCACATGGGTAAACATATTTGCATGGCTTGAATTAAAAAATACTAGGAGAACATTGAGTAAATTCGTACTTAACATTGGAATTTCATAAAAAGAGAGAAAAAATTTTACACATAAAATACAAAGGATTATTGGGACTCAGTGGGTTGAAGAAACCCATTGATGAATACCCCACATACCTGAGTTGCTTGAATTCTTAAAAAAAAACTTGAAATTGGGACCTTGAAATGTTAAATCCTTGGGAAGAAGCTTGAAATTTTGAGTTCTTGGGAAGGGGGATATTTTCATGTAGTTTACTAATGAGGAATGGGGGAAAATATCGCTCTTATAATTTAATTTGTGATTTGGACAATTAGGGAGAGGGTGAAAAGACTGAAATGCCCCCTTGGGCTTTAAATAATTTTACAGGAAAATACAATCATTGTGGCATAGAGACTATCATGGAGACTAGCCTCCACGACTTGGCCTGTATTGAAGAGACTAACCTCCGTGACATGCCATGTATTACAGGGGTCCAATCTCTGTGACACGCCCAATTCATGAATGAATTCTTCCTTCGTGGTCCAAAAACACCTCAAACCTATTCCAAAAATTCTGTTACTCACTCGAATGACCCGGTTAATATCCCTAAACACATTTCATCTCAAAAATCATTGTCTTAAACTCGAGAAGGCCAAAAATAAAATGTTCAAAATCTTGGGGTCTTAAAAAGACTAAATCTCTTGTACTTACTGTGAAATAATGACTTTGGACCCTTTAAACATATTACTAATAGGTAGAAAGGTGTCTAGGATGTTTTGGAGTATTACAATATCTCCCTCTTGGGATCATTCATCTTTGAATGAACAATTTAAGCTGAGATACTAAGAATATTGAGATTATGTACTGAATACTTATGAGCTGAATCATGATTAAGTAATTGAACCTGAAACATGACACATGGACTGAACTAAATTCATGAATGCATGCAATAACATGAGGATGGTTGGATAACTGAGATAGAGAATAAGAAAATCAATTAAGGAAAACCATTACCTCAACTTGGGTCTAAATTCATAGAGAATAGATGTAGGTACTTGGTTTGCACATCTACTTCTGCTTCCAAGGTGGCATCCTCAATAAATTGATTTCTCCATAGGACCTTAACTAAAGGGATTTCTTTATTCCCCAACCTACAAGTCTGATGGTCAAGGATCTCAACTGGGACTTCTTTGTATGAAAGACTATCTTTCACAGCCACACTCTCAAGAGTAACGACAGAATCTAGGTCAGCAATATATTTCTTTAGAAAAGAGACATGAAACACTGGATAGACCGATGCAAAAATTTACAAGCAACTCTAACTCAAAAGCTACCTTCCCAAAATAGCTGAAAATCCTATATGGGCTAACATAGTGGGTACTAAGCTTCCTCTTCTTACCAAACCTCTCCACCTCATTCGTGTGCAAAATTTTCAAATAAACTAAGTTACCAACGTCAAACTCAAGGTGTCTTCTTATCAGATTTGCATAAGATTTATGATGACTTTGGGACTCAATGGCTTGATAACGTAGCACACAATCTCTTCCTTGGGAGAAAACCTCCACTTTCTGATCCCTGGCTGCCTCCTTCAACTTGACCAAAATAGGATCCTTATCTTGTTTTTCTTTCACTTCAGCCACCAATGAAGATTTTGAACCATTCTAAACCCATATACTACCTTCGACCAAATCAACCAAACACATAGCCTAACAAGTTGATGAACCTTACAGACTAACTCCTTATGATCATCCTAAATATGAGCAAAACTTCCCATAGAAGATCTACTAAAGGCATCAAACACTACATTAGCCTTACCTGGGTGATACATCATACTTGTATCACAGTCTTTCAATAATTCCAGCCACCTTCTCTGATAAAAATTCAAGTCTTTTTCTATGATCACATACTGTAAACTCTTATGATCTATAAACATATCAACATGAATACCATAAAGATAGTGCCTCCAAATATTTAAGGAAAAGACAATTGCTACCAACTCAAGGTTATGGGTTGGGTAATTCTTCTCATAAGGTTTAAGTTGTCTAGAGGAATTGGCTATGACCTTACCTTGCAACATTAACACACAACCAAGACCAACTCTAGAAGCATCACAATAAAATACAAACCTATCTGTATCAACTGCTAAATTCAAGACTGGAGCAGAAGTGAGTAGAGTCTTCAACTCCTAAAAATTCTTCTCGCAGGAATCTGACCATTGAAATTTGACTTTCTTCTCAGTTAGTCAAGACATGGGATAAGCAATAGAAGGAAACCCTTCAAAATATCATCTATAGTGACAAGATAAACCCAATAAACTCCTAATGTCTGATGGAGTGATAGGTCTAGGCCAGTTTCTCAAAGCTTTGGTTTTATGATGGTCAACTCAAATTCCATCACTTGAAATGATGTGACCAAGGAAATATACTGACCTCAACTAGAATTTGCACTTACTGAACTTAGCGAATAACTTGTGATCCTTAAGGGTCTAAACACAATTCTCAAATGGCCTGTGTGATAACCTTCACTAAAAAAATAGATGAGGATGTCATCTAAGAATACTATGAAGAACATATCAAAGTACTACTTGAATACCCTATTCCTTAAGTTTATAAATGCTATAGGAGTATTCGTTAGTCCAAAAGACATAACTAGGAATTTTAAGTGACCATACCGAGTTCTAAAAGCTATCTTTAGGATGTCCCATTCTCTGACTCTAAGTTGATGGTAGCCAAATATGAGGTCTATCTTAGAGAAATATCTTTCACGTTGAAGTTCTTCAAACAAGTTATCAATTTTGGGAGCGGATACTTATTCTTGATTGTGAATTTTTTCAACTGACGGTAGTCAGTGCATATTCTAAGAGAACCATCTTTCTTACAGATGAAGAGAACTAGAGCATCCCATGGAGAAATACTAGGCCTGATGGAACCCTCAATTTAGAGATCATTCAACTAATAATTTAATTCCTTAAGATATGTTGGAGCCATTCTATTGGGTGTAATTGAGATAAGATGGGTATTCAGGAGAAAATCTATTTTGAATTTAGTTTTCCTCTGGGGAAAAACTTTGGGAAGATCTTTACGGAACACTTTTGGAAACTCATTCACTACTGTGACTGACTCAAGACTCGGAGTTTCAAAATTTGAGTCCTTAAATCGAATGAGATGGTAGAGACATCCCTTGGATATCCTCTTTTTTCCTTACAATAGGAGATAAAGTAACCCTTAGGCACTGATATTCTAACCCTCTATTAAATAGAGAGATTATTATGAAATTCGAATTGAACAATTCTATTTCTAAAATCAACTGAGGTATAGCACGAGCGGAGCTAATCTATGCCAATGATGACATCAAATTTAGTTATCTCTATTTCCACAAGATCAACTGAAGTAACTTTCTAAGACACTATGATCGAGAAATCTTTGTATACCTTTCAAGATACAATAGAACTACCCACTGGGTTAGACACTGAGAAAGGCTCTGCTAATATATCGGGAATAACATCGAAGTCTACTTCTATATAAGGAGTCACAATTAAAAGTGAAGCTCCAGGGTCTAAATAGGCATAAACATAAAGATGAAAGACTTGTAATGTACCGGTAACCACATTAGGGGAACTTTCTTGATCATGTCGAGTCTAGAGAGCATAAGTTTAGTTTTGATACTGCCCACTGGTGGCACTATAGGTGGCGCGCTGCTGAGTCTGGCGACCTGCTAGAGCTGATGAAAAGTTAGACAGGCTTTGTGGACAAAAATCCTATTCATTCTTGATAACCCCTAGGCAATCCCTGATCCTGTGGCCTGGCTTGCTATATTTAAAACACACATCACTACCTGACATGCACTCACCCTTATGGTTCTTGATATGCTATAGACATATAGCACTTTTGATGCTTAAAACTATTAAAATATGAGAGTTAATAAGGTTGTTTTGTAAGATATGAAGCATTTTGGGTATGTTTTGTAGGAAATTAGATTTTTGATGCTAAGTTCATGAAAAAGCTAAAAAAATGTGTTTTTGGCTACTTATATGATCAATAATGGATGTTTGTGACACTTTTTGGATTGTACGCAACCAAAATATGTGTGAGAATCTAGCACTTGCTAAGTCAACATACAGACCGCATGTGGGCAAAGCATGTGTCATAAGTCCAAAATCTCAAGAGGAGACATGCTTGAATTTTTGGTCTAGGCACATGTGATCAACACATATGCCCAGCCTTAGGCCACATGTACTGCATGAGGCCAAGGCCAGGCCGCATATGGAGACCACATATAGACAACCTTTTTTCTCCTATTTCGTTCGTACTTTGGTTTTAGGATTTCCTTATGTACTATAAATACCTCTTATGTGTTTTTAGTAGTATTTATGCACTCTTGATACTTACAAACATATCTTGATTCCGAGATTCAATTTTGGTCTTGGAATTCTCTTGTTTTGATTTCAATTGATTAATTTAGTTATGGTTTTAGGTTTTTACTTGTGATTATTATGATTTAATCATATACTTTCAATCATGAATGTTGTTGATTACTTTACAAGCATGAGTGCTAAAAACCCTTAGCTAGGGTTGGGGAAATCTTGGCGGATTGACGAAGACAAAAAAGTGCAATTGTTGTTCTAAACCGATACCCATGCATGCATTGTATTATCTTTACTTTAATAGTTATCTTAGCGGTTGCAAATTTTAGGATCCCACCTAGATTATTGCTACTTACTCCAAAAGAGAAGTTGTGACTAGGAAAAGATAATGACAATAGTAATTTGGAGTTTAACTATCTATCCACGCTAATAGGCTTTATCGATGTAAGATAGTTAGATTTCATCTAATAACCAGAGAATCAAAAAGTAATACTTAACTGCAATCAAGATAAGGGTTAGTAAGGCGACATCCTGAGACTCCAAAGGTAAAGGGTGAAATTATTTTACTCATCCAAAAGCACGTAGAAGGTATATAAATTATTAATTCTGCATGGAAGGCATCAAGTTGGTTCAACAAAGAACGATAAGCCTACGGAGTTTAAAAGCTTGGGGAACACAATCCTAGTGCTCACCTATGAGTAAATACAATCAAAGTTGATATTTGCTACTAGTTCGACATTGACCTCAAATCCCCCCATTTACTTTTCTAGTTCTTCCAGTTGATTACAACAACTGAGAGCCACAATTCCTCATATTCCCTTGGGACTCTACCCAATATTTGTTGGGTTACTATATTTGGAAGCGATCACATCATCTTAAGAGTAGAGGTGTGCTTGGTAATCACTGAATTTGGGCATCATTGCTAGGGAATATGGTGTTGATTTGTGAATTAAAATTATTGCAATTTACCGGTTCTCTTTTTGTTTTTGTTCATAGTTAGGTATACTCTGGTGTATTCCTAACACACAGAGTAGGGGAAAACCCCTACGTCTAGTGAATCCAAATCCAAAGAGGATCTACAAATACCTAGTAGGATGATGGAATAGAAAAGAAATGATATTTCTGAAGGGCTTTGTGATGATGTGCCTTCCACTCCTCCTAAAGGAGTTGAAGATATAATTGATCGATAGACTGGTGAGATTTTAGCTCAATCAAAAATAGAGAGAAGGGTAACAGGAGAAGCTCAGTGGGTAGCTAACGAGCTAGAGCTAACGGAGCAAAGACAAAAAGCAGACCGTTGAGTAGTACTTGGTGAAATCAGATTAGATCTAGAGGTACCCGTGTTCAAGTGATCCCAACATATCAGTATGTGCAGCCATATATTGATACTAAAAAAGATCTGGGATAGGTTAAGACAACAAGGATTGGAGCCATTATCCTTTTGTTTTTCCCCCAGGCATTAAGTTTGACATAACAAGTGCAATGATCCAACTCTTAATTCTGAAAGATGTGTTTTCGGGTTTGCCTGCAGATGATATAAATATCAACCATACAAATTTTATTAGGATCTGAAATTCATATACCATTCTAGTGGTGAATCAGTAAGCACTTAGATTGAGGTTGATCCCCTTCTCACTTACTGGAAAGGTATTTTATGGCTAGGGGAACTACCAAGAGAATCTATCACTACATGGAATGAGTTGCACAAGCAATTCTTGAACTATTTCTTTCCTCTATCTAGGATGTTGCATCTTAAGGATGAGATCTATAATTTCAAGCAACTGCAGTCAGAATCTATGTACCAGGAATGGTTTAGGTTCAAGAAGAAGTTGAGTATGGTGCCCAACCATTGAATTTCAAGGATGAGCTTATTAGAGATATTATATAAAGAGTTAACCATTATCCCCAGTTCTATAGAAGAGACCATATCGGGAGGAGCTTTTATGAGATTACGCTGGGACGCAGCTTTGGATTTGCTAGATTAGATCTCACTCACTAACTTAGGGTGGCAAACTTAGAAGGCTGAGAGAGGATCTGACACATATGCTATTGGTTCCTATTACAACCAAAAATTAGCTGAGATCATAGTAGAGGGCGAGATAGTGACTGAAGAAAGAAGGATGAAAACAGAGAGAATGAAGATCGATACATTCCACCTGGCAGAAAAGATACATAATCAAGAATTGAAGAGATGTTGACTAAGCTAGTAAAGGGTCAAGAAAATTAGGAGATCAACCTTAAGGATATTAATATCAATATTTCAGGATTGACCCAGAAGGTTGAATCCTATTCACCTTCTTTTAACCAATTGGAGCACCAGTTCAGATAATTGTCAGCAACTTTGAACCAAAGGTAGCTAGGTACCCTTTCAAGCAACACTGTGCAAAATCTGAAAAATAATGATCATGTTATTTTTATTACCAGTAGGAGTGGTATCACTACTATGGATCCCCCTATTATCTACTGTAGAATCACCAAGGCATAATGGGGGCTATTAATGAGACACCTGTTATGGTGATAGAAAAGGCAACATGTGGTGATGATGTAGCTGGTAAGGAAAGAGGTAAGGCTTTAGTTATTGAGTAGGAAGTAAGACAAATTTCAAGACTACCCCACCTTTTCCTCAGCGACTGAACCAAAAAAAAAAGGAAGGAAAATTCAAGCAATTCATTGAGATGCTAAATGAATCAAGATTGAATATTCCTCTTCTCGATGCATTGGAGTAGATGTTGGGATATACCAGGTTTATGAAGTAATTGTCTATAAAGAAGAAACGAGCTATAATTGAGGATATTGATGGGTTGCACCATAGTAGTATAGTCACTACTAGTTCTCTGGCTCAGAAAAAGGGTGATCCCGGAGCATTAACTATACCATGTACTATTGGGTAATACCAATTTTCCAGAGCGTTATGTGACTTAGGAGCCAACATAAATTTGATGTCGTTGGCTGTATTTAAGCAATTAAGCTTGAACCCTCCTGAATCGACATTAATGAGGCTATTGATGGCTTATCGCATAATGTGGAAACCTATGGGCATTTCGTTTGATATGATTGTGAAAGTTCAAACCTTTATATTTCTGATTAACTTTGTTATTTTGGATTGTGAGGTTGACACTGAGATGTCTATCATATTGGGGAGACCAAATATAGAGCAATGATTTACATGGAGAAAGGAGAGCTTAAGTTCAGAGTAAATGGTGAGGAAGCCACATTCAATATCCGAAAATCAATGAAGAAGGCAACAAACATAAGAGTACTATAGGTGATATATTGTATTGATGATACTGGAGGATACTCTTATGGGTATCTTGCAGAATTTTGAGTAATCAAGGTACCCACATCATGCTGCAATGTTAAATAAAGCATTGCATGGGAGGCAACCTATAGGATTGTTAGTGAAGTATGAGTAACTAACATAACCACGTTATTCCACAATGTCAAATCAAGCATTGGGTAGGAGGCAACCCACTATATTAGTGTTCACATTTTTATTGTTTTTATTTTATTAGTTTTTAGCTTATGGACTACCCAAAATATGGTAATATTACTACACGCATAAATTTCTAGGTAACGGAACTGTGTTGCTAACTCATCATGGTTATGAGTCCCACATAGGCCAGGTAAGCTGAGCATTAAATTGAAAAGATGAAATTTTTTAGGATGAGAATTGAAAATTGTGGACTTTGGTACAAATTCATACTTTTGGGACAGTAAATTCACATTATGGGACCATAAATAGCTGGGAAAATATCAAAATACCAAGTTTGAAATGCAAAAAAGCGGTCCAAAAATCTTGACCCATACGTGCCCTGCACATGCCAACCACATATGGCGCATGCGCCCTATGCCTGGCCGCATGTGGCAGGCGCATATGGGTGCCATGGGTAGGTCACTTGTGGGCCCAAATTTGATTAAATTTTGGGCCAAACAACAAATAATTAAGACCTAAAATAGCCTCCCATCCTTATTTATACATCTTTAGCCTTATTCTAACTCATTCAAATCCTCAAAACTTCACTTTTCTTTTTGAATTCAAACTTTCCTCTTACAGCGCAAACTAATGCCTCACTTAAATAAAGGCTAAATCGAAACTTGTTTGAGGTACAAACTTGTCCCAATACACTAAAAACAAGTTCCAACTTGGGGTTTTCTTGATTTCTTCACTGTTCACTTCTAGATTATCATAAATGGGGTAAATTTATCAGCTTCTAATGGTTATGTATTGATTTATTTATTGAATAAACAAGCTGATATTTTATTCCCATGTAAAAAATATAAAATCTATCATGCTTGTTTGTAGGAGCCTTGAAGTAGCCTATAATCTTTATGTAGTGCCTTGTTTTGAATTAAATTTTGAGGTTAGGCCCCAACTGAAAGTTGAATTTGAATGAGTAGAGTAATCCCAAGGGTTGAGTATGTTAGTTTGCTTTGAAAATCATGAATCTTGATATTTGTGTGCATATTGGACTTGTTGGGACTTCAAACAGGTTATAGGGGTATAAAAATTGAGGAAAAATTCAAACATTTCAAATTTTGAATTTTTCTTCAACTTTTGCAATCCCTTATTTTTGTTGGAAACTAACAACTAGATTTTTAGGTACACATGGCAGCAAAAGTTACTAAGAAGAAGAAGCCTGAGACATAGATGAGATGGGATGATTCTACCAAGCCCGGTGGTTTGGTGGAGGAGTACCCAATTGCATGACTTAGTGATGTTACAGATAGTGTGACATGCAGAGTTACTAGAGGATAGGTGCGCCAAGTAGTCAAGACTATTATATTGGGTACTATGGGATAGCTGCTACCTGAGCCGTCATAGTGGGGTATATGATGTTCCAGCCTTTGACAGAATATTTTAGGCCTTTTCTTAGGATAATTTTGTGTTTTCAAGTAACTGTTATTGCATTTAACTGTGTACTTTATTGTTTTTAGGATAAGAACTGAGAGTAAGGGATAACTTGGATAAATTGGGCAAAACAAAGAAAAAAGGTCATCGATGGCTCAAACGATGGACCATCAACCTTGCAATGAACCATCGGCCTGGACCATCACCCAAAAATAAAATACAGTGATAGTGGATAGCCCGTGATAGTCAAGTCGATGAAACGTCGACTCTACGATGAACCGTCATCCTAAATCATCTCCAAGAAATAGAATGAGGAAACATTGGATGTCATGCGATGGTCCAGACGACGAACCATCATCCTGGCGATGAACAATCGCCCTACCCGTCGACTAGAAATAGAATATAAACTCACTAGAGCTCCAGCAATGGTCTAGACGACAGACTGTCGGCCCTGTGATGAACCATCGATTGACCCATCAACCATGAAGCGGATAATCTGAGTTTAAATTTTAAAACCCCAGTTCTGGAATCATATAAATACCAAGTATTAGGGTATATTCCGTATCTTTGGTCATTAGTTTCGTACTTTTTCCTTTACTGAGGGCTACGTAACACTTTTCATTGAAATTTGAATCTAGAGATTGAGATCTGATTATTAGTTTTTATATTTTCCATTGAAGATTAAGAAGAACAATATTTTGACTTTTGTAAGTACTCTCTTGAAGGTATTTATGAACATCAATATATCTTTGATATCTTACATAGAGATGAGTAGCTACACTCCCATAATAGGGTTATACGAGCCTTGATGTAGAGAATTATTTTAGGGTCATGAATCAGTTTGATTTCTAACATCTTTCGGAATCGCATGAATCTTTTTTCATTATAATAACATCTCTTGGTTGCAAACTTGAGAAGTGAGCCCATAAACACCACTTGTCTGACAAGAAAGTGGATGTTGGGAAAAAAGTGATTCACATGAACTCCATAGGTTTACCCTTTGGGTTAACGGGTTGATGCCTTAACAGGATCAACTCTCATGAGAGTTTTATTTAATAATGCATGAATCCTTTAAGTTCAAGAGAAGTAAAGGGTGAAACACTCATTAGGTTGAGAAACACATGGGTAATTCTTAGAATTCAATAATTCTTAGAGTTGAATACATAAGTTAGAATTCGAGCATAAATTCACAACCCGAACTCTTTGAATATCTTGGTGAGCATAGCTCTAGTTAATTCATTCGTATTGAAATTACATCTTTGTTAACTCTTATTAGCTATACCTTGTGTGATACAAATATGAAAGAATATTGTTAACACATCTAAACCCCCTTTTTATCAAGAACCTTCGATCAATAGTCTAATAACAGTTACAATACTTAGTGAACACAGTATTCCCTATGGAATTTGACACTCAACCCAGTTGGGTTCTATATTTGACAGTAACCGCTTACTCTCTCGTAAGAGAGGTATAATTTGGGAGTATCAGTAGACAGCTAGCTTTGACTTGGCCTAGGTCTCGGGCTAAGGCTACTCAGATTGTCCAGATTATATAGGCACGTGTAGCTCAACCTAGAATTAAATCAGTATGTAGATCACATTGCATTCTCCTTCATTGAGTGATCATTATGATAAGAAAGTAGATTTTGAGTCAGGTACACAGAGATTAGCTCAGGACCCCTAGTCTGAGGAGAAGTCCCAAGATTTATTTGATAATGTCCATCAGGAGGAGTCATCAGTGATACCCCAGTATGAAGAGGGTACTACCACACATGTACAGTAGTCAAATATACCCCAATATGAGAAGTTTATAGAGCAGCTTACTATGAGTCACCAGTATAACAGGGGAAATTGTACAGAAGGGGCAAAGTCTTACACCCATACATACCTCGGAGGAACCTCTTAAGGAGGAGAATATGCGGTGGTGTGTAGAGGGGATACAAGAGATATTTGGTTTTGGCAGTCATATTTTGAAGGATGAATAGCCTAAGAGGATTATCTATTAAGAGATCCAGATTGATCTATCTGGGCTTAGCAGAGTACCATAGTTGTGGGCTTTTTTTTATCATTACCAGTTAGAGTGGATGACTAGGCCACATGGTTATTAAAACCCATATATGGTAAGTGAATTTTATGCATCATATCGTGCTATAGTAGTTTTTCCTATGAACAAATTTCCAAGCCTGATAAGACACATAGAGCAGCCATAACTTGATCATACCCTAGTCAGAAGGGTCAGTGTTGATCTTTTAGCAGAGACTATCTGTCGAGTCATTTTTGGTTCAACTTATATCACACCCTTATCTACAATAGAGTGTAATTATAGACTGAGATTCGTATATCATAGATACAAAAAATATAAGGTTGAGCATGAACAATAGAGAGTTAAGAGGGCTAGGTGGATAGCTAGCTATATTTCACCTTTGGGTTATGAGACCCCATGGATCGAGGGTTATTATGTGATAAATAAGGGTTTGTTGACCTTTGGTGCTAAGTTTTGGTAGTTTCTTATTTGATACCGGCTATTACCTACTATTTCAAATAGTGTGTTGATTTGGGAGGGAGCACCCCTGGTTGCTTATTTGATGGCTGGATATTCTATTAATTTTACATCCATCCTCCGATATGAGATCCATGATAGAGCATTTGAAGAGATGATGAATTTTCCATTCTATTTCCTAATTCAGAGGTTATATGACGAGGCCATTAGAACAGAGATATCAATAGTAGATAAGAGGTTACTTATGACAACTACTACACAAATGAAAAGTATGAAGGATTTGTCATATTTGAGCCTTCCTAAGAGATCTAATGAGCCTGCCACAGTACCCCAGGCCCAGACTAAGGGTCCATCAGTTTCTACAGAGCTTGGTCATATACAAAGAGGTAATGTGGGAGTCAGTATTGATATTAAGATAGGGGTGAAGAGAGAGGCCCTAGATATGAGTACTTAGGGTGAGGGGACACTAGCCACTTCTTTATTAGCCCTAGCTTTGACCTCAGAGCCGGTTGGTATATTTTTAGATCCTACTCACCCATCCACTATAACTCCTACTGCATATATAATTAGAATATCTCGAGAATTCTTGTAGAGCTTAGTGGATAGTCAGAGAGCCACTGATAATCAGTTGTAAGTTGTTGAGATTGAGATAACTACTCTATATAAGAGGGTAGAGGTTAGATGTGAGGCTGCACAAAGAGCTACCCTATTTGAGATATGTGCTAACTCATAGGCATATCTTGATAAGTTTGAGAGATGACTTAAAACCTGATTTATAAAGAAATTGGTGCAGAATCTAGCCCAAATGAGAGAGAATATGGATATATTACGAGCAGATGTTGCTCTCTCATAGAGATCCATATAGCATCCACTCCTTAATTCATACCCCAATGGTCTAGATATCACCTCAGCATGTACCCAGATATTTTGATTTCTTCATGGATGATAATAATAAGGTCTTGATAGTTGGGGCCAAGAGAGGTCATATAAGAGACTTGCATAATCCTGATATGCCATATGACTAGACTATTAAAAAGGCTAGACATGATTCGATGGATTCTACATTTTTTGAGAGGTAGAGGTGTGAAACGATAGCAGAAGGTGAATATTCTAGTAGTGCACTTCCACCACCACTACCTCTGCTAGCTGAGATGCCCCCATCTGGGGATGCTCATGACATGAATGGTTAGTGTATCCCAGATATGTTCTTACTTCCCTCTATTTTGTATTATTTTCATGCATTGAGTATGATGCATAGTTTTTAATTGGGGGTGGGGTATACCTTCACCATTGTGGGTTTTTGTTGCCGTGCTTTTTTTTTCTGTTGGCCGTGATATGGTTGTATAAATGACATATCTAGGTTAATTTGTGTTACATTGTGTTTTGTTTCATATTTTTTTTGTATTTGTGTAATTAGGAGATTAAGTATTTTGGACGGTAGTTATGTTTTCATTTGATTTGTGAGAAAAAAATGATACCCCTCCAAAATTATGTTTTAGAACTGTGTGAATATGTAAATGTATGAATATTATGGATCTTTTTATGATATTATGATTAGGTACATGATAATATCTTGCTAACAATTGCATGAACCGGATAAGTAGTAGTTTATAATATTGACTCTATGCCATGTGTGTTTAATGCTACTCAGTTTCCTTTGTGTGTTGAATTCAAAACTTGCTTTGTTAGTCTTGTCTGGGTTGTCGGATAGTAGGTTAGGAAAGGATCATAGTCCGTTATTAAACTTAGTCCACTTTTAGCCTAAATGAGCTTTCCTGTGTGAAATAGTATCCCTTGATCCCTATTTTGAGCCTTATAGCCTATTTTTCTTATTATGCCTTTAACCTTTCTATTTACATTACAGTGAACCTATTTTGGTATGGATCCTCGTACCTCAACTCAGGCAAAATGCCTAATTTGAGGGTGGCTATCATAAGGGTGCATAGTGTAAGGTGGGTATAAAGAATGATAAAATAAGAGAAAAAGTGAGTAGGGTTAGGTATGGTAGCAAAAGAAAAGAAAAAACTAAAATTATGGAAAAAGTGAAAAAGAAAGAATAAAACACCACAACCAACATGAATATGCTTTAAATAAAAATGGATAAATAAGGGTGAAATAAAAAGAAAGTTTGCTAATAAGTGAGACCCCAAGGTTACTGTAGTACCAAGGAGGCTTAGTCACTGGATATATCCATATGCACCGTACTAGCCCCCAAGCCTACATTACAAGCTAAGAAATGTTCTATAGTGATCCTAGCTTGATTTTTTAAAAACTAAGGTAAAGAAAATAAGGGCAAGCCTATGGTATTGGATGCATATTGATTGGAACTTCTCTTCTAAGTGTGAGTGTCTCTTGACTGTCCCTGCATTGACATACATTATTCCATATGAGTGAGTGGGACATATTTATTGTGAGGGCACATGAGTCATATTGCTAGCTGCTTACGTGTTTGGTAGTGTAACTTGTACATATGTATGGTTATCATACCTTGATCCCATTATGTCACATTATTGTGCTTCATATTTATACATAGTTGGTTTTGAAAAATTGAGATAGGAGGGGGTGTTGTGATTAGTTCTTAAAGTATTGATTGAATGCCTTGAATAGATTAGATTCTCATAGTTAAGAATCTTGTCTAATTTTGTTTTGTGTTGTTAGGTTTTGTTTCCCGAATACATGCAAATGTTCTAAGTTGATGGTGTTGATGTGCTATATAAATATATCATATTCGTTGCTTATAACTATGAAAATATTCATATTTTTGAGGTTGTTTTGTTAGATATGATGTGTTTAGGGTATGTTTTGCAGGAAACTAGATTTTGGATGCTAAGTTCGTGAAAAAGAGGAAAAAGGTGTTTTTTTCTACTTATGGAATCAATAATGGATGTTTGTGACACTTTCAAATTGTTCGTGACAAAAACATGTACAAGAATTGAAGAAGAGCCAAAAAATAATTTCCGGCACTTGCTAAGTTAACATGCGGATCCCATGTAGCATATATGGACTGCATGTGGGCAAAGCATGTGTCAGAAGTCCAAAATCCTAAGAGAAGATCCACAGGAATATTTGGTCTAGGCACATGCGATCACCACTGCGTCCAGCCTCAGGCTGTATGTACCACATGCACCTAAGGCCAGGCCGCATGTGGAAACCACATGTACCTACCGACCCTTTTTTATCCTATTTCATTTGAACTTTGGTTTTAGGGTTTTATTATGTATTATAGATACCTCTTATACGTTTTTAGTAGTAGTTGCACACTCTTGGTACTTACAAACATATTTTGATTTTGAGATTCGATTTTGGTCTTGGAATTCTCTTGTATTGATTTCAATTGATTAATTTAGTTATAGTTTTGGGTTTTTACTTGTGGTTATTATGATTTCATCTTATGCTTTCAATCATGAATGTTTTTGATTACTTCACAAGAGTGAGTGGATAAAAACCTTTAGCTAGGGTTGTGGAAACCCTAGCGGATTGACCAAGTAGGGAAAGTGCTATTGTTGTTTTGAACCGATACCCAAGCATGCGTTCTACTATATTTACTTTAATAATTATCTTAGTAGTTGCAAATGTCAAGATTTTGCCTAGATTATATCTACTTACCCCAAAAGAGGAGTAGTGACTAGGAAAAGATAATGACAATAGTAATTTAAAGTTTAAATATCGATCCACGCTACTAGATTTTACCTAAGTAAGATGGTTAGATTTCATCTAATAACTAGATACTCGAAATATAATAGTTATCTGGGATCAAGATAAGGGTTAGTAAGGCAACATCCTGAGACTTAAAATGTAATAGGTGAAATCCTTCTACTCTTCTAAAACACTATAAAAGGTACATAACTTATCCATTCTGCATGCAGGGTATCGGGTTGGTTCAACATAGCACTATAAGCCTATGGAATTGAGATGCCAGAGGGAACATAATCCTAGTGTTCTCCTAAGATTATATAAAATCAAAGTTGATATTTGCTACAAGTTCGACATTGAAACTTAAATCTCCCTATTTACTTTTCTAGTTATGCCCGTTGATTACAATAATTGAAAGCTATGATTCCACATATTCCCTTGGGACTCGACCCCAACCTTTATTGGGTTACTTTATTTGGCAGCAACTACATCATCTTCAGAGTGGATGTGTAGCTTAGGCATCACCAGTTCTTACCATATTTTTAATAAAGCGGATTGGTATAACTAATATTTACGCTACCATGGGACTTAGAGCTTGACGCTCTATCCCGACTGTCCTACCTGAATTAAGGCACTAGTGTAGTGGCTGAAGATGGGGCTAGAGCTAAAATTTTCTGACAAAACTAAGAATGATTCCCACCATTAGACCTTTGGTGTGAGAAGTTGAAGCTACCTGTTCTGGCCCTCTTATTCTCTTTTTCCTTCTCTTTGAGTTTCTTCTCCTCAATCTATTGAGCATGAACCATCATCCTAGAAAGGTCCATCTTCTTAATCAACATAGATGTGTTGCACTTCTTGACTATACTATCTGACACACCAGACACGAACACACTTATTCTGGCCCCAGAATCAGCCACCATGGTTGAAGTATACCTTGACAACTAAGTAATCTAGAGCTAGTACTCCTTAACACTCATGTTACCTAGATTCCTATTTATAAATACATGTACCTTAGCCTCCCTCAACTCTAGTGGGAAGTACCTATCTAAGAAAGTCATGGAAAACTCCTCCCACTCTATAGGTCCTACCTTAACACCTCTGTACTCCTTTCACTGGTTGAACCAAGTGTGAGCTACTCCCTGCAATTGGTAAGTGACTAAGTCAGCACTCTCACAAGAAGTTACATCCATGATGTCTATCACCTTCTGCACTCCATCCAAAAACTCTTGCAGATCCTTCTTAGACTTCGATCTAGAAAACAATGGAAGATTCATCCGAGTAAAGTCTCGGATCTTAGCTGTAACTATATTAATTATTGGATTGGTTAGGGAAATTACCTACTCATTATTTTGAGCAGCCACAGACTGGGACAAAATAGTAAAAGTGGTCTTGAATTTAGTGGTGGAAACATATTCGTTTAGTGGATCTTCCTGAACCGGTGGTGGTGTGGCTTATCCCCATTTCTTCTTTCATTGATTCTTCTGGGAAAAATTTTCTGTAAATGTGTGAAGGATGAATTAGAAAAAGGAATTCAATAGAGCTCACACTATTTTGCACGACAAGAACCGTCTCGTAGGCTCTCGCCCATAAGTGTGGCGCTCTTCACACCCATTCAAAAGACTCTACTACATGCTTTTTTCAGTCATCCTAGGAAACTTTAAAACCTTAGTCTCTAATACAAAGTTTGGTTTGGATCCGATGCCTGCCCTTAGTCGTAACACGGTTCTTAAGACCACAAGTGACCCCAAGTTAACCTATGATCTTGTACCTACTGTGAGAACTAGATAAAATAATAATACATGCATCGTATACGAAAGTTAAACTAATCAACTACTATTAAGGTGGAATATTTAAACAATACCCAACATGTCTGAACTGCTAAAACAACTGAAAAACAAGTCTGAGTATCTAAATATCTGAATATCTAAAATATCTAAAAGCCTCTAAGATATAAGGAGTTTATGGGACAAGCCCCCACCTAACTCCAATTGACTAAAATAATGGAAATACCAAAAATAACTATAAATACTTGTCCTCAATGGATGAGGACTCACCCCAACTACTATTGAGTGGTACTGAGCTGACTAAGGGCGATTGCGGATCTGAGCATCCGAACCTATATTGAGAAATCAATATAAACCAAGAGAGAATATTTGGTTTATACTTTGAACATACTGGTAAGTGATATAGGGACAAACAAAAATTCATATGGATGCATAACATGAATGCATAAACATGTAAAACGAATGCAAGATCAAGTAAAATATGTTTGAAAATAATCTTTAAAACTGACTGACTGAATAGCTGATAAACTGAGCACTTGGTCATGCAAACCTAAGATGATAAAATATGGATACTTAACATAATCTATGGGATCTATCATATAGGTGACATGCCACAATCCAAGCTAATCGGGGTCCAATTTGTAACCCCACTTAGAAGGGTGTAAGTATCTTGCCACAGGTACCTAAACTGGCTGTGTGGATCCACTAAATTAGTGTCCCAAAGGACTAGAGTGTTTCTCTCTACTAGAAGGTGCCCATTCGAGAGTGTCAACCCTCAAATGGCAGGAAGACCTCTCAAAACCTACGCTGGATACATAGTTTTGGAACTCAGAGACTACTACTAAAGGTTATACCCTCGACTGGAAGGTAATTGATCCTCTATCCCTGGGTTTACTCGATGCTAAATTCTACTCCTAACTGAACTGATACAGGTACTGATTAAAGTCAACTCGACATCACGGCGAATAATGCTCAACATTATCATGACAAATTGAGTGTGATAATAAAACCATGATCTGACTGACTTATTTCTTAAAAATGGGAACATGTATAAACAGATAGGTATCGGGTGTTCCTAACTCTTCAACACAGAACATTATTTTAAATACAATGACATCATTTTGCAACGCCATAAAGAAATTCATGATGTAAAGACTCAAAACATAGAATATAATCCCTAACAGATTAAATCCATGATTTTAAGTATGGGAATATATTAAACATATAGGGACAGCATGCTCACATATTTTAATTCATAATTTAATAAATTAACATTGTGTTAACTGAGCATGCTATGGGTGATTGAAATTTAAATCATGTGGTAACATAATTCACATGGGCAAACATATTGGCATGGCTTGAATTCAAAACTACGATGAGAACATTGTGTAAAGTCATACTTAACATTGGAATTTTTTAAAAGGAGGGAAAAAGGTTTATACATAAAATACAAAGGATTTTTAGAACTCGTGTGGAAAGAAACCACTAATGAATACCCCAAATACCTGAGTTGCTTGAATTCTTCAATGAAGACTTGGAATTAGAACCTTGAAGGGTTGAATCCTAGGAAAGAAGCTTAAAAATTTGTGCTCTTAGGAAGGGGAATGTTTTTATGTTGTTAACTGATAAATAATGGTGAAAAAATACCCCTTTTAAACATTAATTTGTGATTTGGATAATTAGGGAGAGGGGAAATGACCAAAATTCCCCTTTGCACTTTAAATAATGTTACAAGAAAATACATGCAAAGAATTCTCACACCATAGTAGGGCTGTAAGAACCTAGGAGTCAAGTTATCCACCCTAACAGATATCTGTCAAATGCAGCATCCAACAATGGTGCTCCAGCCAACCAAGACAAATCAATCCATATCTCCTTATAAATAGACCTCATAGTCTAGCCAAACTCAGTAATATGGCTTTTCTGCTAAAAATAGTCCAAATTCCCTTTATGCACCACATCGAGTTCACCTCATCAATAGGCTTCTCCAAGATTTATTTGGGGTTGGACGTTTGATCATGTGAAGCTGGTGCCTCTGTATCTGATGGTGGCTCCAGTGTGTATCTTGGCCTAAACCCTCCTTGAATTAGGGTACGGCTAATGAATGCTCCTCATCTATTGCATTAGACTCATCCCGGGACCCTTCGTCAGACTTAGGGTCCTGTGTAACTATTATAGGAGAATACTCAACCTCCTCCTCATCATCCTCTTCACCATTAACCTCAATAGGTCAGGGAGAGTGTGGTGGTGATCTCTGGTCTGTGTTCATCCTTGGCCTACCTAGGAACTAAATCACCTCAGCCTGGGTGTCAGGTCAAGTAAAAGTTGGTCGTTTTCCCTACTATGATTTTTTTAAAATATGGTTACCTAATTTCACAATAATGATAGCCTCATGTACAATATGTATTAAGTCCCTAGTCATTGGCCTTATTTCCCAAGTCGGGGCTGCTCTTGATCAGATGGGCCTATGCTCCTCCCCTGAGCTACTTCTTTCTAAAGAGTTATCCCTTCGCTGATTAGGTGCAAACTTCTTCTTTTTTGGTGCCATGTGTACCTGAAAAATCAAGTGTTACTATCCAACAGATAACAAGGGATAACAAAACTTGAAGAAAAACTTAAAATCAAAAACTTTAAATTTTTCCTTAATTGTTGCATCCTTATCACTTATTCTCTATCCCAACAAGTTCCATGTGCACACATTACTTAGAATCAAGTTTTCAACACAAACTAGCATTCAAACTTTTAGTATTCCTCTACTTTGTCAAATTCAATTTCCGTTTAGGGCAAGATTTTTGAGGTTTACTTAAAGAACAATGCCCCACATTAGGATTTTAGGATAATTTCAAAGCTCCTACTTTTAATCATGATGGTTTCTACATATTTTTCATGAAAGTAAACATACCACTTGCTTATTTTAACTTTAGCATAAGATACTACTATTAGGATCCAAGAATATTACCTTTAAATTAGAGAATCGAAAGTGAACTATGATGATGTGAATCAAAATCAAAGAATAAATATGGATTTTATACTTTAGCACTAGTTGTTACAAGAACAAGTGATATTTTGCCTTTTATTAAGTGTAGGGAAGTGGGGTAGTTTGAATGTTAAGAAGGAAGAGGGAATTTTGAGGATTTATAAGTTAAAATGAGTTAATAGGTCTTATATAGAAATGAAGGGCTGGTTTAGGGTTTATTTAAGGATTGGTGGACCCAAAAATTTTAAATAAAATTTGGGCCCAAAACTGCCCACTTAAGGCAACCACTTATGGGTTGTATGTAGTACATATGGTTCGTATGTGCCCACCGTATGTGGGACTAAAATTTTGGCCAAGTTTCCCATTCTCTTAACTTTGTATTCTGACACTTAATTTGCTACTTACGAGGTTGTAAGTGGTATTTACAACCCTAACCAAGACAATTCCATCCATCTCTCCTTATAAATAGACCTCATAGTCTGGCCAAACTCAGTAATATGGCTTTTCTACTAAAAAATAGTCCAAATTCCCTTTATTCACCACATAGAGTTCACCTCATCAATAGGCTTCTCTGAGATTTTTGTAGGGTTGGATGTTTGATCATGCGAAGCTGGTGCCTCTGTATCTGATGGTGGCTCCAGCTATGTATCCTGGTCTGAACCCTCCCTGAATTAGGGTACGACTGATGAATGCTCCTCATCTATTGCATTAGACTCATCCCGGGACCCTTCCTCAGACTTAGGGTCCTGTGTAGCTATTATAGGAGAAGACTCAACCTCCTCCTCATCATCCTCTTCACCATTAACCTCAATAGGTTGGGGAAAGTGTGGTGGTGATCTCTGGGCTATCTTCATCCTTTGACTACCTAGGAACTCAATCACCTCAGCCTAGGTCTCAGGTCAAGTAAAAGTTGGTCATTTTCCCTACTATGATTTCTTTAGAATCTGGATGCCTAATTTCATAATAATGATAGCCTCAAGTACAATATGTGTTAATTCCCTTGTCATTGGCCTTTTTTCCCAAGTCGGGGCTGCTCTTGATAGGATGGGACGGTGCTCCTCCCCTGAGCTACTTCTTTCTAAAGAGTTATCCCTTCGCTGATTAGGTGCAAACTTCTCTTTTTTTGGTTCCACGTGTACCTAAAAAATCAAGTGTTACTATCCTATAGATAACGAGGGATAGCAAAAGTTGAAGAAAAACTTAAAATAAAAAAACTTTAAATTTTTCCTTAATTGTTGCATCCTTATCACTTATTCTCTATCCCAACAAGCTCCATATGCACATATTACTTAGAATCATGTTTTCAACACAAACTAGCATTCAAACTTTTAGTATTGCTCTACTTTTTCAAATTCAATATCCGTTTAGGGCATGATTTTTGAGGTTTACGTAGAGAACAATGCCCCACATTAGGATTTTAGGATAATTTCAAGGCTCCTACTTATAATCATGATGGTTTCTACATATTTTTCATGAAAGTAAACATACCACTTGCTTATTTTAACTTTAGCACAAGATACTACTATTAGGAGCCAAGAATATTGCCTTTAAGTTGGAGAATCGAAAGTGAACTATAATGATGTGAATCAAAATCAAAGAATAAATATGGATTTCATACTTTAGCACAAGTTGTTACCAAGAACAAGTGATATTCTGCCTTTTATTAAGTGTAGGGAAGTGGGGTAGTTTGAATCTTAGTGCCATAATGAGATTCACAATGGTCACACATATATATATACACACATCATACAGTTCAAAAACATAATTTTTGGAGGGGTATCATTTTTATCATTTTTCTCTAAAAATCAAAACACAGTTCATCAACTATCTTAGATACTCATTTTTCTCCTAGTTACACAAAAACACAACACAATATGAAACAAAATACAATAAGACATAATATTTCCTAGACATGCAAATTCTACAATCATACCGCGGCCAATAGGAAAAGAAGCACGACAACAAAAACTCATGGTGGTTACGGCATACCCCACCCCAACTAAGAGACCATACACTATCCTAGTATGTGACAAAATTATAATGAAAGGGAATGAGGACATACCAAGGATATAATAGGCATCCTATCATACTCGTCCCTATCTGGGGGTATCTTGACTTGTTGTGGGGGTGGGGAACTACTAGAAGATGCACACGCTATAATCTTTGTTTATCATACTGCATTATCTACTGTAGATACCCTATAATCATGGGTGGCCTATTTTAGGGCCTGGTCAAATGGAATAGAGGATATTGTAGATCCTCTATCCTAGCCCTTATGGTATCCACAGCTAGAACCATTTTCTCCTCTCAAAAAACAAATCAAACTGCTAGGGTAGCACGAAGTCACGAGTTAAGCAAATGAATGGATAACTATAGAAATGACTAGTATTTTGACCTTATAAGACAGCGTACCTCTACTTTTAGTGTGCCCACCTTCTTTTGAATCCCATCTAGGTCAGGTGCCTCTATATTGCTGAAACGACCTGACATTCGTCTCTCAAAAATATCAATGTGGGCATGAAACTTTGCAGTAATCTCCCATATCTTAGCTCAGAGTGTAGTGCGTATCCTAGTCTCAGCAGTCTTTAATATCGCCCAGACCCAAGGTCGAATTTTCCCATATAACAATACAAGCTCAAACTCAATATTCTCAAGTCGGGTAGTAGTCAAATCCTGGCATTCTACTAAAGCATTGTAAAAAATCCCCTGGAACCACTATAAAATAGAAGATGCCCCAACTAGCTTAGTAATCAAAGTTGGGGCTGAAGTAGAAGTGGTTGGGCCTTCCTTTTCATGATTACTCATCTCAAGTGCATCTCTATAATTTCCCATCTCAAAATCAACAACTACTCCTACATCATCAACATCCACATCCAGCCTATTAATATGCTCTACCAAAATAGAGGGCCCCTCAAACTAGGTCAGAATCACTATTGGAGGTACATGAACTCTTAGGGCAAAGGTTGAGTTTGTTAGATCCTTAATCATACTCGTCTGTGCAATGTTCGTCACCTTTAATCTACTAAAAATATCTGATATTTCATGAACTCTCACCTTATCACACAACTACTAGATGAGGCGAGGGAAAAACTAAGTGGTTAAACCCCTAAATTCTCTCCTATACAACTCATACCTGATAACAGCTACAAAGTCAATCTCATAAGCTGTTATCAAACTCGTAATCAATGCAGCTCAGTCCTATGTTAATAAATCATCTATAATATTCAGAGATAATAAAAAATGAATAGGTCTACCAAAATGTCACAGTAAAATTCAGTATTGCCTTCTTAATATTCCTCTTTTTCTTGATCCAGGGGCATCATCTCCTAAATTAGAAATTAGGTTGGTGATCCATCTTGCCAAATCTATCCTCTGTCTTCTATGATCTGTATCTCTTATTGTACATCTATTCTGTACAAACATTAATATCTTGTCACACTCAATGGTGGATACTGGGTCTACATAATTAGGTCAAAAATGAACTCGAAGAATAGTCATCGTTGGAAGATCAACCTGAACACCTATTATTAAAGTAAACTCTAGCTGGGGTTGTGCTGTGCCTCTGCTACCTCCAGGTTTGGTCAAGGAAACTATGGTGGCATAAGATCCATAGAACTTACAGACCATTGCCTGACTATAAAAACCTAGGGGTTTGGTCATCACCCCAGCAAGTATTAATAGAATGCGGCTTGCAAGCTTGGTGCCCCTACTATTCATATGAACTCAATCCTCCTCTCATCCCAAATATACATCGAAGGTTGACCTGTCTCAGTGATAAAGTTGTCCCACTTATTAAGAACCTACATCTCTGCTACACACCACCTTAGGTTTACCTCAGCTATTGGCATAACTGAGGTCTATGTAGACTTAGAAACCGGATCAGCCTATGGTGAAATGGGAGGCTAAGGGTCCTGTGTAGAGAGCTCTGTGTCTTGTATCAAAGATGATGACTCCTAATGTAATACCTGAGTTGTACTCTCCTCGAACTAGGGTATTGTTGATGCTGACTCAGTAGCTGCTACTGCAGACTTATTTTATGACCTCTCCTTAGACTGGGGGTCCTATTTATCCTCCTTCTATAAAGACCTCTCCCTTTTCATACTAGGGAGAATATGGGAAAGAAGTCCTGGTTGATCTTCTCCTCGGCCTAAGAACTGGCATGGTTGTAGCTGTCTGGGCTCCAGCCTGTGTAGATGTTGGACAAGTGCCCCACTGTGTTTGTACTGGTAGTTGAATACCTAGTATGGCTGAAATAATAGATTCATTTGTAGATTATCTCTATACCATAGTTTGTGTGGCTACTTGCCTATCTTGGATGACCGAGTACTCCTCCACTAAGCCACTGCTCTCAGGGGACTCATCCCGACCTCTTGACTTTGCTGCCCTCTTTGTTAAAACCTTTGGTGCCATAGTACCTAAAAAGGTAAGTGTCAATTCCTGAAATATAATAAGGGAGCGCAAAACTTGAAGAACAATCAAAAGTATCAGCCCACTATAAAGTGAAATTAGCCCACTCAAGTCCAATTTTACACACAACTTTTATCACATTTTAAAACACAGACATAGAACATAAGACTTTTGGGTTTTCCTATCCTTCATAACTTCCACTCCCATTTAGGGAATGATTATAGAGTACTCATTCAATAACAATGCAATGATTATAGAGTACTCATTCAAGAACAATGCACCAATATCAACTTTGAAGCTTAATCTAGGCTCCCACATAAAATTTTATTGATATTTACATAATTTGCAAGCAAATATGCATACTAACTAACTTTTTTTAATTTAAGCACAAAAATTTACTAATGGGAGCCAATAAATTTACCTTTTATTTTGATAAATGGATGTGAAAATTGAAAATATTAGGAGAAACCCTAGCTTGAATGTGTAATACATGCAATTGGACTTGTTGGTACTGAGAACAGGAAGAGTCCCTACCTTATATACCTTCTAGGGGGAGTTGGAAGGTTTGAATTTCAAAGGAAGTTAAAAATTTGGACGTTTATAGGGATTTTACTTTGGGTTCTAGTCTTATAAACCCCTGGAGAGTCTAGTTAGGGTCGAGTTATTATGAACCTAGCCCAAAACTTAAAAAAAAATTGGGCCATAATATTGGGCACCTACGACACCAGTATGGCCCGTAGGTGGCACCTTCGACCTTATGTGGCAGGCCGTAGGTGACCAAATATTTTTCAAACTTTTTTGGCTCTCTAAAATTTTTGTTTAAAAGTGTAGAACACCACTTATGAGTTCATAAGTGGTACTTACGACCCCATAAGTAGGTTCATAAGTAAAAGTTTAGAGTCCCTAAAATAGTTAAAATTTCCCTGACATCTATTGCATAACTTACTTGGCCCGAGTAGGAGTTATGCCTCGCATAATTGGGTCAATAAGTCCCCTTACCTAGAATTTTTTGAATTTAGCAATATTTTAGTATGTTCCAAGTTGTTCCTCATGTTGTACACCTGCAAAAAAAGAAAAACATGTGAACCCTCAAATAGTGGGTTATCTTTCACTCAGTGCTTGATTTAACATCGTGGCATGATGTGGCTATATTGGTTACTTAGACTTACCATCAATCCCATGGGTTGTTTCCCATATAGAGTTTGATTTACCATCGTGGTACGACGTGGGTACCTTGATTACTCAGACTTCATCAACGTAACCATAGAAGTGGCCTCCAGGGTCATGAACATAATTTATCACCAGGATCACCCTTATGTTAGTCGGCTGCTTTATTGTTCTACGAATATTGAAGTTGACATCCTCATAATTTAGCCTGGACTTAAGTCCTCCTTCTTCATATACACTAATGCTTTGATTGTGTCAAAGAAAGGTCTACCCAAGATTATGGACATCTTAAAGTGAACTTTATATGCCAAGATAACAAAGTCATCCAGAAAGATAAAATTGTCCACTTTAACCATCATATCAAATATTATGCCTGCGGGTTTCTTAACTGTACAGTCTGCCATTAATAACTGCATCTTCATTATTTTGGGAGGTATTAAGACCAACTATTTGAACACTGAGAGCGGCATCAAGTTAATATTGGCACCCAAATCACACAGTGCTCTAGCAAACCTAAATATCCCAGTGGTGCATGGGATTATGAATGCTCTGAGATCACCCTTTTTTGTACCATAAATCTTTCATAAAATTTTGCATACCCGGGCATCTACTCGAGAGCTTCAAGATATTCAAACTCAACTCTTTCAGCATAGCAATGAACTTTTTAAACTTCCTTTATTTTTAATTTTTCTTTAACCTCTGAGTAAAAGGTGAGGGAGGTCATGGAATTGACTTGACTACTTGTTCATCGATCTTTCCCTTACCTTTATCCTCTTCAACACTATGATTAACACCCGTTGATGGTTTTGATGACTCATTATTATTTACCAACTTCTCTAACTTATCTTTATGTATGTCACCAATATCAACACTATCATTCCTTAACTCATGAACCATAGGCATGGAAAGATAAAAAGTTGACTTACCATTTCAAGTAGTGATGGCAAGACAGTGACCGTCGTTCATAGGATTATGAACTGTATTGCCTGTAAAGGTGCTCGGCTATAGCTTATTCAAGGTTGTAGACATTTTTCTAAACTACTACTCCAATTGTTTTATCACAGTTGCATATGATTATACTTTCTGGGTCAACCTTAAAATGTCTGGCCTAGTCTCCTTAAGGTAATTTTACTGAATTTCCTGACCCTTTACCAGCTTTGACAACATGACCTCCATCCTTAATTCAGTGTCATGAATACCTAGTGGAACATATGTACGACCCTTCTCTTTGTAATCATCCTTACATCTCTAGTCATCGTCCCTCTCTTGACTTTAATCTCTGTACCTATCCCTATAGTAGTTTTGACCTTCGTTCCCTTATCCCCTGGATTAGAAATGCACTAACTCTCTATCTGGATATTTTGTCTCTTTTTCTAAATCAGAATTATATGATCTAGAGGCCTTGCTTTGAGAACCCACCGCATTTACCTTCTCAAAATTCATTATCATGAACTGCTTTGTCAATAACCTAACTTCCATACTTAATTTAGCAATTTCTTATGCCACTGTGTTATCAATAACTCTGTTGTAATGACCCTTCTATTTATTTTTCATATTTACACTTATGTTTGCCTTTAGAGCTTTTCCATAGATTCTCCAAGTCATTTATGACTTTCTAGAACTGATAGTTTAGTTATCAAGTAGTTCATTTGTTTTTTAGAGATAATTTCCTATTTAGATGTCTTCGTTGGTTCTAAATGGCCATCACAGAAAAAAACTATAAGATGACCTTAGATGCAAATTTTGACTATGCCAGTAGCTCCAAAATATCGATTTTAGTCTAGGTAGACCTTGGGTTTGGAATATTAGAAATATGGATGTGGGACCCATATTTGGTCAAAACAATCTCGGGTCAAAAATTTGACTCCACCATTGCATCCAAAATGTTGATTTTAGTATGGTTACATAGTTCATTGCGTATATCGAATGCCAAATGAATCTCGGGGCATTGGCGAAAACTTAGAATTTTTCCAAGTCTCAGCTATCAGTTGTGTTGACAGCAAGCAGTACGATTGCAAAAGGGAGTATGGTGATCACCATACCTTTTCTTGCATCCAAGTAGTGTATTTGTATACTTAGTTGTGCGATTTCCATATCTGAGGACTTGACATGGGTATAAAAAAGACACTTTAGAATGCGTTTTGGCCATTTCTCACTTATTCTTGAGAGCCAAGAACCCTAAAATAGTATTCTATCATTAAATTGAGTCTTTGGGGTTACTTGGGAGATTTATTATTATATATTTTCATGAATATCTTTAGATTTAAGGTAAGAATCCAATTTCATGATTGAATTTCTTGAATTTTTAACCAAAGCCCCAAATCTTTAGAGCTTGATTTAGCCCTAAACTTAGCTTGGTTATTACCCATTTTTTTTGGTTTTATTCCATGATCTTGATATGATGTTGGTTTGGTGTCGAAAGCATGATTTTTTGTGAATGGAACCCACATGAAGCTTTGGCATAATTTGTGGACCCAAAGCACAATGGTGCAATATGGATATCGATATTCTCATAGTAATGTATAAAGTATGTTTTTGATATCTTGGCATCTTGAAGAGGCTTCTCGAAAGGGAAAAGCAAAGGTTTATCGAATTAGTGAGCTTTCTTCGGTATTAAGGTAGGTTAGGTTTATCCCTTGTTAGATTTAGTTATGTCATAGTATAATTATGATATCTTGTTAGATTGAGATGGTTTTTAGCCGTTGGATTGATGAAATACAATACTTCGTAAAAGTTGAATCTTTTAGGTCATTTGGGCCTATAGAGTGAAATTCTTAGCTTGTTGTGTTGGACCTTGATGTATTAGACTTAATGTCTCATGCTTAGCATGAAAATGCTTAGAATTACTCTAGTTATATGGGAGTGACCTTGTCACTCATGTTTAGCACTAGATTGGCCTTAGTTGCTTACTCTAATGAGGTTGCTTTAGTTCCAATGGACTTAGTGATAGAACTTGAGTAGAATTCCTGCCTTAGATTTAATTGTCTTTCTATACATCTAAGAGTACATTTAGATACCTTATCCTAAGCCTAGGGTAGAAATGAATTTAGAAGTATTTTGGGGATTTAGAAGTAGGATCTTGACCCATATTAGGACAAGATTTGATATATAGCTCCCTTAAAACTCTTATACGTTGCTAAATATTTACAAAATGCCCTTATAAGGAAATATTGAGGAATCCTTAGTACTTTTTGGTTATGATGAATGATGTTAGAAGTAATGCCTAATGATTATGTCATATATATGATGTATTGGTTAAGCTTACAATGAGCTATTGGTGTGGCTATTTATTGGGACTTCTGTATATATTATTCAATGAGCCCTTGATGATCTATGATATTGTTGAATCCATAAATTATGTTGTGGACCATGCTATGAATAAACTATAGACTATGTCATGGATTTTTATTTCCCAAGCTATTGATAAATTACCTCTAAAGCTAATGGTAAACTATTATTTATGCTAATGATAAGCCCTCAAAAATGCTATTAAGGAGCCTTTTCTCAAGATATTGCTTATGGTTACGATCTTGCTATGAAATCATGCTAGAAACCATTGTTAATGTTGATACTAGAAATTATGCCATGAAGTATGTTAGAAGTCATGCTTAGTGATTATATTGGGAATTTATGCCCTTCATTATGTTGAAATCATGATACTTTATTATATGCTTGGTTATGCTATTGAATTTGCCACCAATTATAATCATGATGATATGATGATGCCCGATAAGACCAGAGGATATTATGATGATATGATGATGCCCAGCAAAGCCAGAGGATATTATAATGATATGATGATACTCAGCAAGGTTGTAGGATATTATGATTATATGATGATGCCCAACAAGGTCAGAGGATATTGTGATGATATCTTGATGCCCGACAAGTTAGAGGACATTATGATGATATCAATACCCAACAAGGCTAGAGTATGATTATATTGATGTGCCTATGTGTACATCTACCAGTTTGAGTCTGGATAGACCTATATATGACAAATACATATTTATATATTTATATGTAATTTGGACATGTTGTTGATATTTGAGATGCTGGTTGTAGACCACTTGTGTTAAAAGACTACAAATTAGTATAGTTGACAATTAGTGGTGGATATTGTTAAGTAATAATGTTAGTTGACAAATGAGATTAGTTGATGGATGATGGTTTTTAACTAATATGGTGATGGCTAGTAATAAAGGATGTCTAGTCGATAGAATGGTACATAGTGGATTCACATAGATATTCTATGGTGTAAATTGGTATGTAATATGGTGGATAGTCACCTAAGTGGTGGCTAGTAACTTAGTAATCTAGTTAATTAAAAATGATTAGCTAATGAATAGTGGCTAACAAAGTAGTGGTGATTAAGTGGTCAATTATGGTAATAGTAAGGAATATGAGTGCATGGTCAATGTTGGTAATTGATGAAAGTTTAATAAAATGACAAATTGATGATAAATGTGAGAATGTGGTTAAATAATGTTGAAGTTTGGATATATTTTTGGTTAAATTCCTTTATGCTTCTCTTTGGTGTACTCTCCATTAGTAAGGAATGCTATGATGAGTTCTTTACTTTATGCACCAATTAGCATATGGGAGACAACATAGTACTTATGCTTGCTCGTGTTGATACATTTTGATTCTGAATTGTGCATTTCTTATGCATGATGATATTGGCATGTGTTGATGCGTTATGGTATACTATTATTTTGGTTTAGTTGCTCAATATATAGAATGATGACAGAGATGATTCAGGTTTAATTTTGTGTTGGTACTCATACACTCATACTATACTTCTGTACTTTTTTGGTGTGGATTCAAATACTAGTTGTCGCAATTGATCGTTGTTCATGCAGATTTATCTTTTAGAGATAGGATGATCTCTTGGAGTTTTGAGTTGCCTATTTCATTCTATCATATTGTTATTCAGTCTCTTGTATCAAGACAGATGTATTGACTATATTATAAGTCTCTTGGGTTGTATTATTGATATTAGACGCTCTTGTGCTGACTCTACCAGGTAGTGGAATTGGTATCGTGTATTATCTATGTTATTTATTTAGAGAACTTATCTATTTTCCATGTTGTGTTCTTAAAATTTGGCCTATGTTAGGCTTTTCCTACCAAGTTAAACCATTGTGTTAGCTCTGGGTTACGGTATTGGCTTACCTACTAATGGGGTTTAGTAGGTGTCATCATGACTCATAAATTAAGTCGTGACATTTGTGCTTATTCGAAGCCCTATTAGCATAAGTGTTAGTGTCTTTCTCAACCTATCAAGTATGCCACCTTCATTTGGTGAGAGTGATCTGATCTAATATCTCGATGTTGCCTCCCAAACATAGGTGCATGAATGCTCCACCAGTAATAGTGTCTGTCATAACTTTCGAATTGGTGTTAAGGGCTTAATAGAATATTTCAAGAAAGTTTTGTCCCACAATTCTAAAATTTGACACCATCATCAACTTCTTCTTAAAGTGAAACCATGCCTAATTCACTTATTCAGAGTGCAACTGCCTAAATTTATATATCTCATCCTTTGACTATAGCATTCTTGATGGGGAAGAAACGATCTATAAAATGCCTATGGTACTCATTCCAAGTAGTAATTGATCCTCGGGAAGTTTCCCTAACAATAATATAGATTCACTAGTTAGAGAGAAAGGGAACATCCTAAGTATGAGACCTTCCTGATCTACCCCTAGTATAGTCTATGTTGTACAAATCCCAATAAAATTGATAAGGTGCATCTTTGCATCATCAGTGGGCAAACCTGCAAACACACGCTTCAGATTCATCAGTTGGATCATAGCACTAGTGATATCAAACTTAATATTTAGTGGTAATACAGGAGGAATAATAGCTACTACCTTGATAGTCTCAACATATCCCAAGTCCTCCTCTGGATCATCACATAATGGTATGTACGAGTTGGTAGAGAGTACTTGAGCTATACCCCTTATACCTCAATCTTAATTTCTATCGAGTTCTACTCGACGATCAACTCCTTATCTATGCCTTGCCATCTCTTCTTCCTGAGCTATATAATGGGCCTATACATCCCTCACCATGTTTGTTTCTACTAATAACCTATCAGTAATCTAATCTATAATCTCATGAATCACACCAGGCGGAAGAGGAGACAAATTATTTGGGTTATTCTGAATCCCTTCAAGCTCACCTTCTAATTCGTGTTCTAACATCCTATAATTTGGCTGTAGCATTCTTTTTGGTTCAGGATTAATTAGGAGTAAAGGATTACCTTAACTTCTCATACTAGGCATATGTCGATGTATACCCTAATAAGAACAAAAAAATAAAACTCAAAAACTTTAACAACTTCAATTAATAAATCAAAATTGTATTCCCTAGCAATCATAGTATAGTGGTGAGTATTCCTTCCTGTCACGTATACCTGGGTTCGACAATGACACCAAAATTTGATGTCAACCAAAACTACACCTCCTTAGAAGTATAAAGCGGTCGATGTCAAAATATAGTAACCCAACTAGTTTAGGGTCGAATCCATAGGGAATAGGCCAAAAATATCTCTCAAACTAACTAAAATAGTTGGGTAATGCAAAAAATTAAATGGGGGGATTTGCTATAATCAATTAAAAGTGATAAATCTTAAATGCTTTTGGTTGTAAGCAATCTAAAATAAACGCTAGGCTTGTGTTCCCCCTGACTTCTAACTATGTAGCTATATCATGCTCCGTTGAACTAACCCAATTTTATGCCTACGTAATCTAATATGTTATGTATCACTAACCATTTTGTAAAGGCCTTTAGTGAATTACACTATTTAACTTTTGAGTCTCAGAGTCACGCCTTACTAACCCTTATCCAAGATTCAGATTAAATATTATCTTTTAAGTGTCAAGTTAATTAGATGAGATCATAGAATTATAAGATAAGGTGAATCTCAAATTACTATCTCTACCACTCTTTTGAATCAAGTAGTGAATACAGATGGGTTCTTAACATTGGACACTACTAAGAAATCTATTAAACTATAGATGATCACAATACATGCAAGAATAGTTGTTTGTAATAATGTTGCACATCCCTTACTTTGTTAATCCACCAGGGTTCCCACAACCCTAGCTAAGGGATTTAGCCGCTCATAGTTGTGAAACAATCCATTCAATTCTTAATTGAAAGCATAGAATAAATCTCACAATAATATACGAAGAAACCCAAAGTTTTAAATCGATAAATCAACCAAAATCAAAAAACACAAAAATACTAAGATAAAAGGTAATCCTAAAATCAATTTATATTTGTAAGAGTATAAAGTATGTAAACTAACTAAAAATGTAAAAAGGATATTTATAGATTGCATGGAAACCCTGAGAAATCATTTCAAAACAAAAGAAGAAAACTGAAGTCGGTGGCCACCTATGGTGCCACTTATGGGTCATAGGTGGCACCTACGATTCATAGGTGGACCCATGTAGGTGACAGATTCTTCAACACTTCTCTAGGATCTTTGAACATCAACTTTTGGAACTTATTCTGGCACCTACGGGCCATAGGTGCCCCACTGTAGGTTGAAAGGCCAAAATTTCAACTTTAGAATCTCTAAAACTCAGCTCTCTGGCACTTGTTCTGGCACCTACTCCACGTAGGTAGTACCTACAGCTCATAGGTGCCCACATAGGTGGTCCAAAACTTTACTTTTCACTTCTTTTCTATTGTTTAGCTTCCAAAACCTATTTTTCTGCAAAATACAACACAAAATACATCATATCTAATAAAATGACCTCAGTAACTATATATTTTTGTATTTTTAAGCGTCAAAAGTGCTTTTAACCCATAGCACATCAACTGTACAGTTTATGATATAATTTTTGGGTTGAGACTTCAAGCATGAGTTTTAGCTTATGTTTAGACTTAAAATATGAGCATATATAGTTATGGGAGAATTATTTACTACTGAGATGGGTATGGATTTAAGAACACATTCCCAAACCTATGTTGCCATTATAGGATAGGATTGTTCTGTAAGTAGGAGACTCCTTTTATAGGCCAAAGAGTCTCTATTTCAAATTCATAGTTCAGTTTTACTCTATACCTAAAAGGGTAATTATGGATCTCCCTAATGTGGGAATCCATTGGTCATCAAAAGCTTATGATGTATGTCGGTTATGAGAAACTCCAGCAAAATCAACAGAGCTCATAATTTTTCTTTACTTACTTATTATTTATGCTGTTTGCATAAAATCTACTTATGAAATTATTTTAGTTATTAAGATTTAGTTCATGTTATTAAAAGTCTAATATTTACCATATTTACATGTTTTAAATGATATAACTATTAAGTTTTAGCTATATAATTTACGAGCTACTCAATTTTTAGTTTAAAGAAAAGCTTCTAAAAGTATAATTTATTGTTTCATAAAAACAAATTCTAAGAATGATTTATAATGATTTGTATCATGTTTGTGTATTTCTTAATTTTATATATTTAGCTTTATCAGTATGTATGTTGTTTCATTCGACTATTTTACATACAAACACATAGAATTTTCTTGACACTCTTTTTGTGTTACATCATTTGATGATGTATATTTCAACACTCAAACTTAGGCTTGCAGTCAAACATTTCATTAGTCCTGTATACTTAGCTTATGGAAAGTCATCCTTTCATCCAGAGAACTTATATATGGTCATCAATTTTTAGTTTTGTCTTCATTTATTTTGCTTGTCTAAAGGTATTCAGGAGCCTTGTCTCGATGATCAGGATTCAGTAAGTTAGTAGAGGCTTCATAGATATCCTGTCAGTTCAGTTATAATCACTTTTGAATTACTTCATGCTACACTTCATCTATTAAAATTTTATTTTATTTTACTTTATTATATAAGTTTAGTTTATACTTTAGATCTTACAGGTTCTACATTATCTTTCAATACATGTTCTAGTTATATGCTAGGTCAAGGATTTTATTGAGCCACTTATGATTTTCTAATAACCTGAGACTGCCCCCTAGTCGTCACACGGTGTTTACAGTCCCGAGGGACCACAAGCTAACCCATGACTTGGTACCTATTGTGAGCACTGAATAACATGATCATAAATATGGAAGAATACTGACATGCCATAAAGTTTTAATAATTGAATTTAAAAGTGAAATATGAGTCTATAGAAACAAATGACTGAATCTGATAAAATAGTGATAAACTGGATAACTAACTGTAATATCTGCATGCTGAATAACTGACTCTAATGTCTGAAAAGACTCTAAAATTGACTGAATGAATATGAGTTGATGGGACAGGCCCCAACTAACTCCAACTAACTACTAATTGAGACATGAGATAAAGTAAACCTATTCTAAAAGTATGAGGACTCACCACTGCTGCTGCTGAGAATCTGAGAAGTCTAACCATGAGCCAGAAATTGAGTGTCAGAACCTATGATATAATACATCATAGCGCAAAAAAAGGTATGCGATCATTACATTAAATGTACTAGTATGCTAAATGAGGTAGGCTGATATGCATGGTTTCATGAATAGAATTAATAATTAACTGGATATGCATGTAAATAATGGAGTACTAAATAAATAGCGTCGAATCTGAAGATACTGAAAATACATGAAAGTCTGTAAGTAATGAGGATGCATAACCAAGAATATAACATGAACTGAGTAAAATCTATAAACTAAAATACTAAAATAACTTATATCTGTATGCTTTGGTCAAGCAACTCTAAGACTGCATAGCTGAACTTAGACTGAAACTTAGACTATATCTGAGACTGTGGGAGGTATCATCTAACCGATATTCCCCAATTCGAGCTAATCGGGGTCCAACCTGTAAGCCCAGTTGAAAGGGTGTTAATACCATGCCACGGGTACTAATGATGGTTGTGTGGATCCACTAAACTGATATAATGTCCAAAGTACTAAAGGTGTCAAGCCTGAACTGATGGGTGACCCCTGTGAGATAGTCAAGCCTAATCTGACGGGTGACTTCTTATACCCTACGCTGGCTACATAGTTCTGGAGTATAGGGACTGCTACTAAAGACTCTTCCTATCTGATGGGGAAGCCACCATTATACTTGCTAGGTGCTAAATCCTACTCCCAGCTAACAGACACTGAAATACTAGAGTGTTCTAAGTTTAACTGACTGATATTTGACTATTCTGAAGTGATCATAGTATATTTTGAAGAGTGTTCTACAATGTACTAAGACTATACTAAATAAACAGCTATGGATTTTGGGTATTCAATACCCCCAGTACTCAAAACAATTTTAGTAAAATTACACTAAACTTGGAGATCAAAACATGAAGGCTCTTAAAAAATAAATTACTCTTGTAGGCATTTTGTCAAACACTTATACTTCATGGATTAAAAAAATCATAAGAATGTCATGAAATTTATAGGAATAGCATAAATTCATCATAATATCACTAAATCATAGTTTAATTAAATAAATAAAAATATTAAAACATGGAGGATTGAATAATAACAACAATTTCATGGTAACATGGTATAAAATTATAGTTCATGGAGATTCATGGGTAAAATCACAATTTAAAACATAATAACGTGAAAAGATTATAACTTGGTGATTAAAATGGGTTACTTAGGCGCCATAGATGAAAGGAATCGATGGATGATATCTAAAATACCTTAGTTGATGGATTTCTTGAAGTTCTTGGGGCTTTACCTTGAATTTTAGAGCTAGGGTTCTTGATTGGGAGAAAAAGCTTCTTGATTTAGGGGGAAATAATTAAAATAATGAGTTTAAAATCATTTTTAAGGCTTAAAATCACACTTGGGTGGATTAAAATTAGGGGAAAGGACTGTTTTATCCTTAGGAAAAACTTTTAATTTTTATCTAATTTTTTCGAAATGGGTACCTGGTGAGACGTGGTGTTATCGCGCTGTGTCACTAGAAACTGACAGCTAGGAACTGGGTTGACGGCGCGATACGAAAAAATTGCGGTGCCCCTTTGATTATGATTTTCACCATTGGCGCGGCAAGCTATGATCACGCTACCTCACTAGAATTAGACAATCATGAACTGGACCTATGGCACGATGCACCACTATCACGGAGCAATAGTAGAAATTGACAATTGCTATTTACTCTGACTCTGCGGTGCACTAAGGGTCAAAATGATGGTGTTTAACGACTGAAACTTAAAATTGCCAAAACTTCTTACACGGTTATTGGATTTAGGCAAATTTTATATTGTTGAAAAGCTAATTGAATTTCCTACACAATGACAGGCTCTAAACTGAAAAATAATGGGTGTTTCAAAAATTTAATATATGAATACTCATGTATTGGGACTTAGATTATGCTAGGGAAATACGGGGTGTTATAATATCTCCCCCTCGAGATCATTAGTCCTAGAATGAAACTAGTTAAGCTAAGCAAACTGATGGACTAAGATTACACACTGAATATGCATATCTAATGCATGGAATGCATGACTGAACTAATTCTTAAATGCACGACTGACATGAACATGATGTGCAACTGAAACTGAGCATGATAGAGGAAAAATCTTAAGAAGATTTGGTACCTTATACTGAATCTGATTCGTGGAGAAAAGATAAGGGTACTTGGTCTACATATCTTCCTCTGCTTCCCAAGTGGCTCCCTCAACGGACTGATTCCATAAAAGAACTTTGACCAATAGAACTTCTTTGTTCCTTATTCTACAAACTTGATGATCAAGAATTTTGACTGGAACTTCCTCGAAGGAAAGATTGTTCTGAATATTTGCACTTTCTAAGGGAACAACTACTGCTAGATCACTAATACACTTTTTCAATAATGAGACATGGAGTTCTGGGTGTACTGAGGATAAATCTGAAGGCAAATCAAACTCATAAGCAACCTTTCAGAAATAACTGAGAATTCTGAAGGGACCGACATATAGGGGACTGAGTTTCCCTTTTTTGTCGAATCTCTTCACTCTTTTTATGGGAGAGATTTTCAAGTACACAAAATCACAAACCTCAAACTCGAGATCCTTTCTCCTTACATCAAAATATGATTTCTGTCGGCTCTGGGTAGCCCTAAGTATCTCTCTGATACCAAGTTTGTAACGACCTAAGACTACCCCCTAGTCGTCACACGGTGCTTACAGTCACAAGGGACCATAAGCTAACCCATGAGCTAGTACCTGCTATGAGCACCGAATAACATGATCATAAATACAAAAGAATACTAACATGCCATAAGGATTTAATAACTAAAATACGATTCTATAGAAACAACTGACTGAATTTGATGAAATAGTGATAAACTGGATAACTTACTATAATATCTAAATACTGAATAACCGACTCTAATGTCTAAAAAGCCTCTAAAACTGACTGACTAAATATAAGTTGATGGGACAGGCCCCAACTAACTCCAACTAACTACTAACTAAGACATGAGATAAAGTAAAACTGTTATCGAAGTATGAGGACTCACCACTACTACTGCTAAGAATCTGATAAGTCTAATCACGAGCTGAAAAACTAAACATTAGAACCTATGATATAATACATCATAGTGCAAAAAAAGGTATGCAATCAGTACTTTGAATATACTGGTATGCTAAATGAGGTAGGCTGATATGCATGATTTTATGAACAGAACTAATAATTAACTGGATATGTATGTAAAGCATAGAGTACTGAATAAAGAGCATGGAATCTGGAGATACAGTAAATGCATGAAAGTTTGTAGCTACTAAGGATACATAAGCAAGCATATAACATAAACTGATTAAAATCTATAAACTTAAATACTAAAATAACTGAAATCTATATGCTTAAGTCAAGAAACTCTAAGACTGTATAACTGAACTAAGACTGTAACTGAGACTATATCTGAGATTATGAGAGGTATCATCTAATCGATATTCCTCAATTTGAGCTAATTGGGATCCAACCTGTAACCCCAATTAAAAGGGTATTAATATAGTGCCACGGGTATTAATGATGGTTGTGTGGATCTACTAAACTGATATAATGTCCAAAGGACTAAGGGTGTCAAGCCTAAACTGACGGGTGACCCCTGCGAGATAGTCAAGCCTAATTTAACGGGTAACTTCTCATACCTTATGCTGGCTACATAGTTCTGGATTATAAGGACTGCTACTAATGACTCTACCTATCTAACAGGGAAGTTGTTATCCCTACACTCACTCATTGCTAAATCCTACACCCAACTGAAAGATACTGAAATACTAGATTGTTCTGAGTTTAACTGACTGATATTTGACTATCCTATAGTGCTCATAGTATATTCTAAAGACTGTTATATAATGTACTGAGACTAGACTAAAGATACAACTATGGATTTCAGTTATTCAATACCCCCATGACTCAAAACAATTTTAGTAAAATGACACTAAAACTTGGAGATATAAACATGAAGGCTTTTAATAAATAAATCACTCTTGTAGGCATTTTATCAAACACTTGTAGTTTATGGTTTAAAACAATCATAGGAATGTCATGGAATTTATAGGAATAGCATGAATTCATCATAATAGCATTAAATCATGGTTTAATTCAATAAATAATAATATTAAAATGTGGAGGATTGAATAATAACAATAATTTCATGGTAACATGGTATAAAATCATAGTTCATAGAGATTCATGGGTGAAATCACAATTTAAAACATAATAACTCAAAAAGATTATAACTTGGTGATTAAAATGGGTTACTTACTCAACATATATGAAATAAATACCTGGATGAACATCTAACATACCTTAATTAATTGATTTCTTGAAATTCATGGGGATTGACCTTGAATTTTAGAGATAGGATTCTTGATTGGGAGAGAAAGCTTCTTGATTTGGGGGAAAATAATTAAATTAATGAGTTTAAAAATGTTTTTAGGGCTTAAAAGCACACCTAGACGGATTAAAATTAGGGGAAAGGACTATTTTATCCTTGGGCAAAACTTTTAATTTTCGTCAAATTTTTCTGAAATGGACACCTGGGGTGATGCGACGCTATCATGCCGTGTCACTGGAAACTGACAACTGGGAACTTGGCTGATTGAGCGATGCAAATAAATCGTGGTGCCCCTTTGATTCTGATTTTCACCATTAGCGTGGCGCGCCATGATCGCGCTACCTCAATGAAATTAGAAAATTATGAATTGGACATATACATGATGTGTCACTATTGCAGAGCAACACTGGAAATTGACAATTGCTATTTACACTGACTCCGCGATGCGCTAAGGGTTAAAATGACGATATTTAATGGCCGTAACTTAAAATTTTCATAACTTCTTACCCAGTTATCAGATTTAGAGAAATTTTATATTGTAGGAAAGCTAATTAAATTTCCTACATAATGGTAGGCTCTAAACTAAAAAATAATGAGTGTTTTGAAAATTTATGAACGAATACTCAAGTATTAGGACTTAGATTATGCTAGGGAAATATAGGGTGCTACAGATTTAGAGTGCTAAACCTTTAACTCCCCTTGCATTTACCTCTTTGAGTTGGTTTATTAGAAATAAAAAATAAGTGAATGCACTAAATGTCTACCATTTTTTCAAATTACTGGTACTGGCTTAGAATGAGAACCCAGTCCATAGCTTTACATATCAGTTATCTATCAATTTCCTTCTCTCCCACTATTAAAAAGTTCAATTGGAGACTTAGAAGAAAGATTATACCTACCAATCCAATAAGCAGATAGAACAGAAGAGAAAGACCAGAACAGGGTTGACTGAGACTACCACCTGCAAGAGAAGAGAAGAATAAAAACAAACTAGAGACTTTATACTTCATTACCGGATAGAATGCCTTCCTTTGATTCTTAGAATGAAAGTGAGCTTGCTTCTTTAATGTCATAGTCTTAGTCTAGGAATACGCTAGTAAACTATATCAAAATCACAGGAAATGAGAGAGATGTAAGTGTCAATCATTCTATCATCATGCTCAAAGAGTGCTTTCTAGAAGATGGAGAAGGAGAGAATGCACTTACAGCCTCTCTTGCATATTCACCTACCAAGGCATGACATAGATCGTAGACAATAAACTCTCTTACAACTAGTTACTATAATTGATTGGAGAGAGAGTGTTAGTTTAACTGTTGTTATAGGTATGCTAATAGATAGAGGATCTTCCAGTCCTAGAATAAGAAAGTAGCTTATCTACCATATTTGTTGCTTCATTGAATGTGTCGATCTGCATTTTATATGAGGAGTTGATTTGCATCCTTGTCTTGTAGTTAGCTAAGTGAGAAGCTATGATCGAGAAAGCCCCACCCAGTAGTGCCTCTACTCTACTAGTCTTAGTACTATATACTAGATAGAAAGGCCAATCACCGATGGCATAAGATCCCTCTCTGCTTGTCTAACTCAATACAGATAGATGAAATCACTCAAAATAGTCATGTAACGCATGTAAGTCTAGATTGAAAGATAAGAACGACAAGTCAAAGAGGAAAGAAAGCCTTAGCCAAAGCAATAGCCAGAGAAGCAAGAGCAGCAAGGCTAAAAATGGTCTCAGGCATTCCAACTACATAAACTCTAATCTTATCTATGTCACAAGTTAGATGATTGCTTACACATATAAAACCAATCTTAGAACATTTTTTATAGGCAGAAGGAAACAGAAAATAAGCAAAACAAAGTGGAACAAGGTAGAGGGAGGATCTACTTGGAATTGGCTGTCAGTGAATCCCAAGTATGACATGGATAGAGGAAAGAAAATCTCATACATGTCGAGGGTATATCTGAGACCTTGCATGTGATCATGAATTGAGCCAGATTGAAATATTCAGATGTCGATGGACAAAGGCAGAACTTTGATCGCAAATGAAGGATGGCCAGGCACCAGTTTCTAGGGTAGGGTATTCCTTATTATGAGCCTACTCAAATAAGAACTAAACTAGTTGATTCTCTTTGGTTGGCCAGCTTGTTGCAACCTTCACATTTTTTGGTGAGATCCCAAGTCTCCAAGTGGGCCCTCTTGGCCACCCACGACCTTGGCTTTTTAGAGAATCTTGCTCTTATGGCATAGGACTTATAGCTCAAATAATAGGAAGCACCTTGCTATTATAAAAACGTCAGCTGTTACCATAGTAGTTGCATGAATCAAAGCCGATACTGGAGTGGACCCTAAATAGCATTAGGTGACCAAGTATGTGATCCTATTTGTGTAGATTTTGCACATGTGGTTCTAGCTGGGGACCCTGGTATACTATACTAATCTGTGTAGATTCTTGTAATTCAAATGAGATTGTCATAGCATAAAAGCAGATATGGTCTGGTATTCCCTTGTTCCTTAAGGATCTAGACCCGAGTCGTGATATATTATATTGATCTCATTATTTCCATTTGATTTAATTTGTTGTTGTTGCATACAATAATTTAGCGGATTATTAATTTTGATTGGGTTGGAGTTGTTGTGGATTTTACACACTATTATCTTTATATATTCATTGTATATCTAATAGAATCAGTATGGCCTTCCATCTATTTCCAGGTATTTGAGGGTATAGTTAGTAGTAATATTTAAGATGTTTCTCTCTAATGCTTAGAATTAGGATCGATCAACAATACCATTGAGTACATATAGTTTCTTTATATGTAGTTTGTTACTCATATTTATTTCTATCTTCACTTTACGTGAAGTTATCAAACCAGTTGTTCTCTGGCATTGATTTAGAGCTTCTGATGGAATTGTTTTTTGAAATTCAATGGTAATAACTGAAAGACCTAGAGCCTATCGGATTCCCCATTTACTATTGTGTAACACTCCAAAAATACAATACTAGATTAGAACCTTGATTCAAGTGCATGTATAATTAAAAATTCATGTTTTTATAGTATGAGAAGTTATTTAGACATGTATTAAAGCCACAAATAACTCCTAGCTCTTAGGCAAGTTAAAACCTCTCTTACCGATTCACTTGTTGTGAACTATCTTGGTATAGGCAACTTTAAATGAGTACAAATTCTATATTACAAAGCATCTTTGATCACAATACCCACAAAATGACAGTTATTTGAATTTATCTTAAACGCATCTAATTTTTCCTCAATCCAATATCAAAGTAAAAAGTTATGCTTGATTTACCAAACCGTGTTTATCGCTAGAGTGTAGTGACTTGGGTGATGAACCGTCACATCAACGATGGGTCATCATGATGAACCGCTAGTCTTAAGCATTACAAATGAAATTTGGTCATTTTCTGATGGTTTGAGTAACGGTTGGTCAAGAGAGTGATGGTCAGTCACCCAAATCATCAACCAGGATTGTTTTGCACTGTTATAACATTTTCAAAGAGGATTTTGGGGTCATTTCCCACTATTTTAACATCAAAACAATGTCGTTTAAGCTATACTAAGGATGGAATATAAGGGTAAAATTCCCTAAATTCTCCATTAACTTAAAAAAATCAATCAACATATAAAGAGAAAACAGAGAAAGATGCAATGTTTTCTCCCAAGGCAAAAAATTAGGTTTCTTCAATTTCAAACTTTAAATCTAAGGATTTCATCAAGGTTTTCAACCTCAGGTATGTGGGATTTCATCAATGGGTTTACTTTCACCCATTGAATCCCAAATCTAATTCAATTCCCTAAGTTTAATTCACCCTTCAAGCTTAGGATTTCCATGTAAAGTGTAAATTCTTTTAGTTTTTAGTTTTTTTTGCTTTGACTAAATCATGAATACATGTTTTACCATAAATTTGAACATCTTTTTGTACTCATGATGATGAAATCTCATTATATTGATAAAATTTTATTTTGATCTTGAGTTAATAAATTGTAATATCCCAAACTTTTCTAGCTTAAATTTATTCCTAGAATGTTAAAAGATAGTTTTCAAAATTAATAATATTTATTCCATGTAGAATTTTCAAGATTTTAAATTTTCATTGTGTGAGAAATAGAATAAGCTTTCCATCGATACCAAATTTGCCTAAATCCGACACTCGGTAAAGGAGTTATGGTATTTTTTAGTTGACAATGTGTCACCTGGACTCTCAGCACATTGCTGAGCTAAGAAAATTGGCAGTTGTCAAATTCCAGTGAGACTCCATAATTCCAACGCATCATAAAGGAGTCCTATTTCAAAATTTTCAATTTCCAGCAAGCCTATGCGATAGTGGCGCATTACGCCAGTGGTTAGAATGGATAAACTATAGGGCACTGCAATGGTGGCGTGTCGCGTTGCATGCCCAGTTCCCACTGAACATTTCTAGTGAACCCCCCTCCCGATAGTGGTGCATCGCTGTGGCATGGTAAATCAAGATTTTTATTCTTTTCTAGTTCTAATTAGAAATTTAATGGTGCTCTTTGGTCAATTCCCAAGGCCCCCAAATCTATCCAAACACACGATTTAACACTATTACAAGCCTTCTATGCTTATATTCATTAAAATTTCTCTCAACCAAAACTCTAAGCTTCATCATTCAACTTCAAGAATCCCCAAGATTCCACCATTCTTTTCCTAAATCAGTTAAAGATTCAAAGTTCCCAATTCAAGAACACCGAGAATTATCATTCAAGAGCACAAATAGGATCTCAAAAGCAAGCTTGTTCATCTAGTTCATCATCCAAGGTATGTGGGATTTGAAAAAGGATAAATAGTTCACCCTTGTGCCCAAAACTTTATCTTTATTACAAATTTACTACAATTTATATGATTTCCCATGAACTTCAAGTTAGGGTTTATACCTATTATCATTATTTGCAAGATTATGAGATTTTTCATGATTTAGAAGTTGAAATATAAATTTATTCATATTTCTATGCCTTGTGCAATAATTTCTAGATTTTAAGATGATTTATGAATGTTTACATTACCAAGTATGAATTTTGAGATGTTTTAACATGAGATTGATTCTTGGGTCATTAGACCTCATTTAAAGATTGTTGTTTCAAGATTGTTTGTGCTATAAGCACCCCATGACTAGATTATTTTTAGATTTTAGATAAAGATTTGACCTTTTGGGTCCTAAGATAAGATAAAGAATCAACTTTGTTCATATGATTTGAGATTTAAAGAAAAGAAAGAGCATAATTGGTTTTCTTGTAAACCCTTGTGCTATTTGTTGAACTGGATTTCTTAGGATTTTGAGCACAAGATTGGGAGTCGTATTTAGCACCGATTTAGGTATTTTACCAAGTTTTCATACCCTAGAACTACATGCCACCATAGAAATAGAGTCAGATTATTCCTACTTCTATGTGGATAACTCAGATTGTGATCACTCAAATAAGATTATTCTATTCCGATGGCAAGGGTAGAACAGCCCTACCTAATGGGGGCCAGTCGAGGGACTCCATGGATGCTCACATGGTGTATGTCGGTTAGAAGAACCTCCCAAAAGAAGTCCCCTACTCTTAAAATAATTTATTGATTTGAAGCCTTAAGATAAAAGCATTTTCCCTTCAGATAAAGTATTTTTCTCTAATAGTAAAGACTTTCAAAAAAATATTTACAGAAAAGCTTTTAGAAAACTAACTATAAACGCTCACAAGTTTTACTTAGATTATATTATAAGGAAAGATAGTCATTTCAGATTTTAGCTTTTAGAATTCAGATTTTAGAGTGAGTCCTTTCTACACTTATACAGTATAATTTAAAGAGAGAATATATGCTCAGCCTTTAGAACTAAATGTTATGGCTCACTAGATTTACAAATATGATTTGTTTTTCATGATTATTATTTTTAGTTTTTCAGATATTCCAGCTTATGTAAGTCATTTACATTTAGCATGCATTATTTTACAAATTATGATGATTGATATTATGTTTTATTTATGCATTCACCCCCATATATTCATTACATCCTCAAAGTACTGATCCACATATATGTCTATGTGCTACATTGTCTCATAATATAGGTATGAGTTGTAGCACACATACTATATTCAGACAGTTTGCAGATTCCAGCCAGCAGATGACGAGTCCTCCTACTTTGGAGACTTTAGTTAGATGTTATTTATGTACTTTACTTCCTTACTCTCATGTATTGAGTAGTGATAGTTGGGGTTGCATCCTAGCTATCTATAGTCAGTATAGTAGAGGCTTCATAGATGTCAGTTAGAGTTAGTTATGTATTTTCAGTCCCTCTTTCAGAATTTATCAGAATGTAAAAGTTGTATTGATATTGTATTTTTCCCAAATTCCATGATTATGTTTATGTTTCCGCACCGTAAATTCAGTACTTTTATACATATTATTTAGTTTCTTATGATTTATGTCAGTAGAAGGAATAGCTTTGGATTACTTGTGGTCCTAAGCACCATGTGACTTCTTGGGATAGATTTTCGGGGCGTTACAAGAATTCCTTATTACATTCAGATTGTAGTATTGTCATTATTAGTTGCATTCTTCTGAGATGGTGGATTATGAACACCCGATGACCTAGGATTTCATGCACACACTTATGAGTGATATATCCTCCAACTTACATATTATTTAATACTTTCATATTATACATTTATTTTTAGTTTTTTAGAATATTACTATTATTGAGCATTATCAATTATCAGTGTCATTTAATTTGGAGTAGTACTTAGCATCGATGGGATGCAGGGATGAAGGCTCACCTGTCCGTTTGGTTGACACCTCTAGTATAAGTCCCTAAGTCCCAAAACTACAGCACCACCATAGGTTCTAAAATATTACCCACCATACCAAGCTTGATACCTTAGTCCTTTCATACATCACTTTAGTAGATCCACGTTAGTCAGTATTTTATATCCTTGGAAAGATACTGAATACCTATCCAACTGGGGTAACATATTGGACCCTAATTATCTTAGATTAGGGTATGTCAGTTAATGGTATCTCCCACGGTCCATAATTCATAATTCAGATTCAGATACTTGTATAAAATTATTCTTCAAATTATCATACAGTACATATTTATCACTTACACTTGCATCAGTTTATCATGTCACATGCATCATGTTCAGACTATATCATTTGTTTCTTATCTCACATACTTAGTACATTCAAATAACCGATCACATACTTTCTTTTGCACTATATTGTCATAGAATATCGGTTCTGACATTCAATATCCAGATCATGCTTAGTACAATTATGCACTATAGTAGTGTTTGGTGAGTCCTCATTATTCAAGGGCCATTTATCAGTATTTGTTTTTATTATTATTCTAGTTTTAGGCAGTTGGAGTCAGTTAGGGGAATCTCCAATAGCTCATATGATTAGAGGCCTTCAGACAGATAATTATATTTTACTTAACATGTTGATATGTCAAATAGTATTAATTTCTACATCTAGTATTGATTTTGCTTTTACTATGATAATGTCATTGTATTTTGGCTTTTGCTTAGTATCTCATTATTTGCTTCAGTATTCTTGGTGTTTTGTTAGGCCATGGATTAGCTTGGGGTCACTTGTGACTCTAAGCATTGTGTTGCGACTAGGGGGTAGTCTTGGGTTATGAAATAGTTGGTATCATAGCATCAGGTTTAACGTGTCCTAGGGTGTTTGAAATTTACATTTTAGTAGAGTCTTATTCATGGTGTGAAGCACGCCATACGTATGAGTGAGAGGCTATGAAATTTTTTAGGAAAGGTTTTAATTCTTTCATGTTCCTATGGTGCAATAAAGTGTGAACTCTCATAAAACCTTCTTCTAACTCATTCTCTATATATTCCTCTGAAGTGAACTAATGAAAGCAGGAATAGGAATTTGCAAGCACCACTACTAGCTATAATAAGCCCTATGAATAAACAAGTCCCTTATGCTGAGTATAGGATTGCTTTCATAGTATTAGCCCAATCCATGACCACCTATAACAACCATCTGGTTATTGCATTAGTCAACCCAGCAGTGAATGCGGCAGTAGCCAGAGTTTGAAACTTTACTTGGATGAATCCTTTAGTATTATTTATGTCTAAGTCTAAAAAGGATCGACATGAGTTCTTGCATAGTATTCAAAAATTTACTAAAATCATGGGTGTCATCCAATAAAAAGTGTTGATTTTGCTACTTATTAGTTATAAGGAGTATCTCACAACTTATTCAAGCAATAGAAAGATGATAGAGGTACAAATATAGGATCAGTAGAGGAATGAGTTTGTTACCACTCGAATTAAGGAAAGACAAGGTGTAATAATTCATAAATCTAAAGTAGGGAATCATGAGTGTGAAAGAATATTCTTATAAGTTTACTTAGTTGGAAAAATATACTTCAACTATGGTTGCTGACTCTAGGGCCCGAATGAGCAAATTTATGCCTGGCATATCTGAGGATATGGTCAAAGACTGTAGAACTATTATATTGGTTAAAGAGATAGACATCTCCCGATTATTGGTTCATGCATAACAAGTTGTAGAGGAGAGAATCAAAGAGAAGAAAAGGAAGAGTAAGAGGTACAGAATAGGAAACTTTAATTTCTCTTAGAAGAGGTTAGATAGTGGTAGTTATGATCAATTTTGTCATAAATATCATCTCTAGCCCCATCTTTTTTTATTGTTCTAGTGCCTATGATCAGGATAGATAATTGAGATAAAGCACTAGGCTCTAAGCCTTAGTGTAGTGTGAATAGTGATTGTACTAACCCAGTTTATAAAATATGTGGTAGGAACCATAAGTCGAATGTATGGCAGGTACTGATAGTTATTTTGGGTGTGGAAAATAAGGCCATAGATTGAGGAAATATCCAATTTCCTTATAGAGAGGTAGGGATGCTCTTCAGCAAAATCAATCTAACTCTTTGGCAGATCCAGTAGGTCACCAAATTTAGCAGGGTGTGTCATCTAGCGCAGTTGGAAAACAACATTAGAATAGGTTTTATGTCCTCAAACTCAAAAAGATCAAGAGGGTTATTTTGCTGTGGTCACTAGTACGTTGAAGGTTTTTCATATTCATGTTTATGCATTGTTACATCTCAAAGCCATACTTTTCTTTGGGACTCCTTATATAGCAGTAGACTTTGGTGTCAACCCCAAAATCCTCTCACAACCCTTCTTAGTCTTTACTTCAGTCGGTAATTCATTCATAGTTAGAAATATATGATGAAATTACCTAGTCACAGTATCCTAGAAAGTCACCTCTATCAATCTTGTAAGTTAGACAAGGCAAATTTTAATGTTATTATTGCCATAAAATGGCTCCACTCTTGTTATGCCTTAGTTTATTGTAGAAATAAAGTAGTCCAATTTCAATTTCCAAATAAGCCAGTCATAGAGTGGAAAGGTAGTACCTCAGTGCCTATAGGTCGGTTCATCTTTTACCATAAGTCAAGAAAAATAATTTCAAATGGTGCATCTATCATCTTGTTTGGGTTAATGATTCAATGTCCAAGACCCCAAATCTTGAGTTAGTTCCTATGTTAAATGAATTTCTAAATTATTTTCTAAAGATCTTCTCGGAGTTCCTCTTGAGTTTGAAATTGACTTTGAAATAGATATCCTTCCAAATACCCAACCTATTTTAGTTTCAACATATAGATAGCTCCAACTGAGCTTAAGAAATTAAAGAAATAGTTGAAAGATATCCTAATTAAGGGTTTTATTAGTTCAACATCTCTCCATGGGGTTCTCTAATTCTTTTTGTGCACAAAAAAGATGGTTCTCTCTGAATATACATTGACCATCTACAATTAAACTGGGTCATAATCAAGAATAAGTATCCCATTCCAAGGATTGATGATTTGTTCGACCATCTTTAGGGTGCCAAGTGATTCTATACGATTGACCTTAGATCCTACTATTATCAGCTCAGAGTCAAAGAATATGACATTCTAAAGACAGCCTTCAAAACTTGGTATGGTCACTTTGAATTTGTCGTTACGTCTTTTGGAGTAATAAATGCTCCTACAACTTTTATAGACTTAATGAACAAGGTGTTTTGGGAAGTACTTGGACATATTTATTATATTCTTTCTAGATGACATCTTGAGTTATTAAAAAGTAAGAATAAACATGCAGACTATTTAAGGATTATCTTCCAAACTCTTAAACATCGCCAACTATTTTCTAAGTTCAGCGAGTGGGAATTTTGGTTGAAATCAATACCATTCCTTGGTTATATCATTTTTGGTGAAGGCATTCAAGTTGATCCTCTAAAGACCAAAGTAGTGAGTAACTGTCCTAGGCCCATCTCTTCTTTAGATATTATGAGTTTCTTGTGTTTAGCCAGTTACTACACACAATTTGTTGAGGGATTTTCCTCTATTGATTCTCCTATGTCTAGACTGACTCAGAAAAATTCAAATTCCAGTGGTCTAATTTTTGTAAGAGGGATTTTTAGGAAGTTAAAATTTATGGCTAAGTGTTAAAATTTCCAAAAAGTTAAGGTTGAGTACCAAAGACCGGGTAGTATGCTTTAGGATATTATTATTCCTACTTGGAAGTTGTAAGTGCTAAATATGGACTTTATTATAGGGTTGCCTTGCACTCGTTGACAACATGATTCTATATAGGCTATCATGGACCAAATGACTAAGTTGGCTCATTTCGTACTAGTTAACACTCCAGATTCTACTGAGGATTATGCTAGATATACTCGATCTTAGAGAGTTGGTGAAATTACATAGAGTCCCTTTGACCATTATTTTATATAGGGGTACTCAATTTACCTCTTAGTTCTAGAAGACTTTTTAGAAGGGTCTTGGTGGCTAGGTTCATCTTAGTATAGTTTTTTATCCACATATAGATGGTCAAGTAGAAAGAACCATTCAAACTTTATAGGATATGTTGAAAGCGTTTGTGATTGATTTTAAGGGTGGTTGAGATGTCTATTTTCCTTTGATTGAGTTTACTTATAATAATAGCTATCACTCTAGTATTTAGATGGACTTGTTTGAACAACTTTACTATATGAGGTATAGATCTCCTACTAATTGGTTTAAAGTTGGTGAAGCTACCTTAATATGGCTAGATTTAGTTCATGAAACTATGGAGAAAGTTCAATTGATTAGAGAAAGGCTAAAAATCGGTCAAAGTCATCAAATATCCTATGAATATGTAAGAAAAAGGAAGCTTGAGTTTATTATTAGTGATCTTGTATACCTGAAGGTTTTGCCCATGAAAGGGGTAAAGTGATTTAGTAAGAAAGGAAAGCTCAGTCCCCGCTCTGTTAGTCCTTATAAGATATTGGGTTGCTATGGCAATGTAGCCTATGAGGTTGAATTTCCTGCATTTTGAAAATAGTCTCTCTTACGAAGAGGTCCCAGTTGAGATCCTTGACCATTAGTTTCGTTGAGAGAGCTACTTGGGAAACAAAGGAAGATATGATTACCAAGTACCCCCATCTTTTATCTTCAAATTCAGTTCCAGCTTGAGGTAATGGTTTTTCCTTAACTAATTAATTATTTTTATCTCATGCCATCCATCTATTCTCATGTCATAACATGCACTTATGAGTTTGATTCCATTGATGTTTTAGTTATAGACTCAGTTATCATGTCAATATTCATATCTTAGAAATTTAGTGTGGGAATTGCAACCCTTTCCCTAACATTTCAGCTTAGTTAATTTTTATTCAGGGAAGAATGACCTAAGGAGAGATATTATAACACCCCAAAAATCAAATCCTAGATCATAACAATGATTCCAGTGAATGTAGAAATAAACGCCATGTATTTATAGTAGAGAGAAGTATCGATTACCCCCCTGAACTTGTCATGTTTTATTCATGGTACACCTAAACTTTGACTAGTCCTAAGTACCCTCCGAACTTGTTCTTTCAGTATGTCACGTGATCTTTTTACGCTGATGTGGCAAAATGTTTGACTTCAACCTCCATCATACACGTGATGGAGGTATTTTTATGCCAAATTAGCATTTTTAATGATAAAAAAATGGAAAAAAAAAATCCATTTTCCTTTAATTTTTTCAAAAAATTCAATTATCCCTCTCCCTATTTGCTATCCATCTTCCTGCTTTACTTCCAATCTAAAAAAAAAATTCATCCATTTATTAATTTTGTAAAAATCCAGTTTATTAATTAGTTTATGAAATACAAATTTCATCTGTTTATTAATTTTGTAAAAATTACGTTTATTAATCTAAAAAAAATCATCCATTCAATCTAAAACTCTAGTTTCCATTCCTATGAAACTCCTTCAATTTTGTAATCTTAATTATATATATCATATGAGTTATTGTAACTAAAAAAATGTACTAAATATCAAAGCAGATATTTTAAACAATATTACCAAAACAAATACTAAAGAAACTAAGACACATACTTATAATAAATATAGTTATATTAGTTATCGATTTTTAATCCCTAACGATTTGATTTTCAATTTCATCGATAAGAAAATACTCATAAAATAAAAAAAGTAGTAACTAACATGAAAAGAAACCAAATCTTAGTTGCAACAAAAATCTCACTTTTATATATATATATATATATATATATATATATATATAATAATAATTTAATATAATCTTATTGGGTTATCGGTTTACCCAATAACTTAATAAAAAAATCAAAATTGTATCAATAACCCCAATATTTTTTTTTTACAAAATCATTAAAAATTGTTCACCCAATAATGATAAATCAATAACAGTTTTATCGGTTCGATTTTTGTACACCCCTAACTTAAATTACAATTTCTTAATCCATTAATTATAATAAGAAATGTATTTATGCATGTGAGTCTCCTCAAAATCCTAGTCGAAACACTAACCGGAAAAAAATAATTTCATATTATGAAACACTAATCGGAAAAAAAATAATTTTATATTTTTGACACAAAAAAAATATAAATTTTTAAATAATAGCTTACTTGATCGACGAAAATTATACCTTTCACTATTTTGGAGTAGAGGAAAAAATTAAAAAATATATAATTTTTAGAGAGATATCGAATAATTAAGGGTAGAAATGAGTTATGTTTTAATATAGGATAAATATAAGGGAAGTGAATGGTATTATCCACATGGACAGCCACATCATCATTTTTATCCACGTGTCTGCACGTGTATTACACGCAGTGGACTGTGGGCCGAAAAGGGTGGCGCGACATACTAAAAAAACAACTTTGGGGGGGGGGGGGTACTTAGGACTAGTAAAAGTTTAGGTGTACCATGAATAAAATGTGACAAGTTCAGGGGTAATTGATAATTCTCTCTTTACAAATGTGTTGAGGCTACAAATAACTCTTAGCTCATAGCCAAGTCAAAACATCCCTACTAATTGACTTCTTGAGAATTATCTTGGTATTGTCAAGTTTAGATGAGCATAAGTTCTATATTACATAGTGTTTTTTATCTAAAGACCCACCAAATGATAGATATTGTAATAATCTTTCCAATGCATCAACCTTTGCCTTGATCAGATATCGGAGCAAAAGGTTGCTCTTGATTTACGAAAAGGAGTTTGTCTACCAGAGGGTGACAGCTCAGGTGATGGACCGTCACACCAGCAATGGCCCGTTAGGACAAACTATTAGTCTTAAGAAGTAAGACCCATTAGGTCACTTTGTGATGGTCTAAGTGATGGTTGTTTAAGGAGTGATGGTATATCACCCAAACCATCACTTGGGATTGTTTTGTATTGTTATAATGTTTTCAAAGGTTTTTTCATTTTCCCACTCTTTTAACAACAAAACAACATTGTTTAACTATCTAAGCCTGGAATGTAAGGATAAAACGCCCCAAACTAAAAAACAAAGAAAGAGCCAATTTTCTTCCCCCAGTTTAAAAAATTAGGGTCCTTCAATTTCAAACTTTAAATCTAAATATTTCGCCAAGGTTTTCAACCTTATGTATGTGGGATTTCATCAATGGGTTTTCTTTCACCCATTGAGTCTCAATGTTAACACAATTCCCCAATTTTAATTCATCTTTCAGGCTTAGGGTTTCCATGTAAAGTGTGAATCCTTTATTTTTCAGTTTTTTTCTTTGACTAAACCATGAATATATGTTTTTCCATAAATTTGAGAATCTTTGTAATACCCCATAGCTTTTCTAACTAGAATCTATCCCTAGGATGTTAAGAGATATCCCACAAGATGAATATTATTTATTTTGTGTGGAATTCTTTAGATTTAGGCTTTCTATTGCATAAGAAATTGAATAAGCTTTCCAACGGTATACGATTCGCTTAAATCCAATAACTAGGTAAGAAGTTATGGTTATTTTAAGTTCCAGTCGTAAAACACCATCATTTGGACCCTTAGCATATCGCAGAGCAGTATTAATTCCTAATTGTCAATTTTTAGTGGACCTCCGTGATATTGACGCATCGCGGAGAGAGCTAAATTTCCAATTGTTCGATTCCAGTAAAGGTCCGCGATAGTGGCGCGTCGCTTCGAGTTTCCACGTCCTATCCAAGGTAGCAACATCATACCTTCGCATCGTGCCACCAAGCATTTTCTAGTGTCTTGGCATGATAGTAGCATATCGCGCCAAGGCCAAAAATCGAGACCCCAATTTAATTTTCCAGTTCCGTTCAGGAGTTAAAGGGGGGTATTTTGGACTTTTCCCTAACCCCCAATCCATCCAAACACATGATTAAAGCCTTTTATAAGAATTATATGCTATGTTTCATCAAAATTACTCTCATCCAAAACCCTAGGCTTCAACATTCATCTCAAAGAAACTCAAGATTCCACAATCCTTTTTCCAAATTGTTTCAAGATTTAAGATCCCTAGACCAAGAGCTTCAAGGATCTTCATTCAAGAGCACAAATAGCATCTCAAGAAGAAAGCTTATTCATTTAGTTGATTGTCTCAGGTATGTGGGGTTTGAACAAGGACAAATCTTTCGTCCTTATGCCCAAAAACTTATTTTTTATAAAAGATTACATGATTTGCAAGTTAGGGTTGATACCCAATTCTTATTATTTTTTGTTTATGAAATTATCATGTTATTTAAGGCTTCAATTGTAAAAGATTTAAAATTATCCATGTTTGAAATCATGAGATTTACAAGGAGATTATGACCTCAAGTTTTATTGACAAGTTTTGATAAGTGCTTTCAAGAGAAAAGATTGATCTTTTGATCCTAAGCCAAGACAAGGAATCCACATTTTTTCACATAGTTTGAGTTTTAAAAAAGAGAAGCATAATCAGTTTTAATTATAAACCCTTATGCTATTTTAAGGTGGATTTCCTAAAGTTTTTAGCATAAGATGGGAGTAGTATTTAGCACCGAGTTGGGTATGATTCCAAGGTCTCATGCCCCAGAACTACGTGCCACCATAGGATTAAGATTATTACCACTTCTACATGGATGACAAAGATAGTGATCACTCAAGTTAAGGTGCTATTCCAATTGCAAGGGTAGAACAGCTCTCCCTAGCGTAGGCAATACTTTGGATTCCATGTTAGCTCACATGATTTATGTCGGTTAAAAGAAATTCCCAAGCCTAAAGTCCCTGAGTCCCAAAGTCTCTAAGTCCCAAAGCTTCTAAGTTTCAAAAAAAAGAATTATAGAAAAGCTTTTATAAGACTAAGTGTTATGACTCACTAGATTTACAAGTATGACTTGTTATACTAGATTTTACATTTCGATATTTTAGATATTCAAGCTTATGTAAGTCATATACATCCATATACATTTACTTTTTAATTATGATAAAGTTTACTTATGCATTACACCCCCATATACTCAGTACAGCTTCAAAGTGCTGATCCACATATACGTCTATGTGCTACATTATCTTATAATGTAGGATTAGGTGCTCCGTATCAATAGCATGAGTAGTTTGAGCATCTTTATCTACGCTCCCACAGTTGGTGAGTCCTCATAATTTGAGGGCCAACTTCTTCAGATTTCCAACTTTTATAGTAGTTGAGTTATCATTTTCAATTTAGTACGAGTCAGTTGGGGGTCTGTCCCAATGGCTCTCTAGTTCTTTATTAGTAGTAGAGGCTTGTCGGACTACAAGTTTATTTACAGACTCTCAGCATTTGCTGTTCAGACATAATCTATAGTTTATTTAGTTCAATTTTGGTATAACATAGTATTATTTCTTGATTCGGTGATCTCGAAGTAAGCTTCAGACTTAGTAGAAGGCTCAAAGGGTTAGCTTGAGGCAATGTAATACGCCGGAAAATTTTTCATCAAAATTTTGTGCGTAAACATATTGGATCCTATCTTCAAGAATGATTTATAATTTTTTTGTGTGTCATTTCTTAGATTTCGACCCACCATTTCGTAGAGCATCGAATAATATTTCTAACAATATGTGGGTCACCCAAAACGGACACTAGAGCGATGAGTTACGACCATTCCGATCAAACTACGACCATTTCAATCGAACTGTGAACAGTAAAATATGCAGAAAAAAAAATACTGCAGCCAGGCAATTTTTTTTGTCAACTTCAAAAGATCATAACTCCTTGTACATAATGAACTGTGTGAGCTGCTATATATCAATGGAAATTTTTGAGAGTCTTCTTTCCAATAAAATTGGTTTCATCCAATTTGGACATCGGAGTAAAAGGTTATGGCCAATTTACTTTAGCCTATCGGATAGATCACTGAAGGACAAATTCAGGTTTTATTTTTTTCTTAGGGGCATTTTGGTCTTTCACCACTCTTTTAAACCTCTATAAATATCTCATTCAGCTGAGAACTTGTATTATTTTCCTCTCATTTCTCTTATATGTATGTATGTGTGTGTGTGTATATATATATATATATATATCAAGTTAGGGTTAGGGTTATGAATTGGGGGAAATTAATTGGAGGCTTTGATTCAAGAATTCCTTCCCTCCACGAAATCTAAGGTATGCAAGTGTTTATCTATGGACTCCTTTCGTCCATAGAGTCCATGAATCCCTTTTTAAAAGTTCAAGTTATGTATGTGTATATATATATATATATATATATATATATATATATATAAATATTTTCTAGACTTTGATAATGTATATAAATATATGTGTTGATTGATATTTGATGGTTGAGATATATATGAGGATTTTGTATGTTACTTGATATATATATATATATATATATATATATGATGATTATGCATGTTGGTTGATATATATATATATATGTGTGGTGATGGTGTATGTTGGTTGATACATGCATGTGATGATTATGTGTGTTGGATGAGATATATGGGGTGACGGAAAACAGGAGAATTTGACGAGTTCACCAATGCCTAAAAGTGCATGTAAGGTGTTTGTGGAATTGTCTAAGAGGCTATAAATTTACGTTCTTAGGATATTATAAGTTCTAAATGACTAGACTACTTTCTATGTATACGTTCAACATGAACTCCATGTTATTATCTAAAATTGGGGATGTTGCGTGGAAGGCTTATGATATGGTTGTAAGTGCGGACGAGGGATTTAGTTGGTGGAATTAAGATGAATGATGGTGGTGTAGCACATGTAATTGTTCATACTGACCTATGCCTAAATGGTGCATGCAAGGTAATTGTAGAAATGCCTAGTTGAAAAAGAATGGATCGTATGACCCCTTGTGATCAAAGTGATGAGTTCATACTATACTTGCATGCTACGTGTTTACTATGATGCTTGAGGGAAATGGTAAGGCCATTAGGACACGCTAAGTGTGAAATGTCTAATTATGTGTCGAATTGCATATATCAAGATCTTAAAGAAAAGAACTTTGAGAAGTGAACCATGATGTGATGAATGTATATTATTTGTGTGTATCCCGATTGGATGAACTATGTTATGTTGTATTCTTCCTTAACCATATGCATCCTTGTTGAATGATCTACGATGTAATGGCATGAGATCCCAATACTTGTATATGAATATGATCTTCAAATGATTGGTGTGAGGTGTTAATGAATGCATGGTGTATGATGGCCTGTGGGCATGTGACTATGTGTTATTGTATACTACGTATTACTTATGTTATTGATTGTAGGGGGAAAATATGCCAGAAATAGTCTGCTGGTCTAGATCTGAGTCAGTTCCGCGATAATCTTAGTCGTTCTACGATATATGAACTTCTGATGATTTGAGAACTTAACATGAATTCCGTGAGAACTTAGTATGTGGGGTTTTGAAAAAGAATATCTTTTCATTCTTGTGCCCAAAGAATTGATGCTATCATTGGAATTTCATGATTTTGTAAAGTGGGTAAATACCCAAGATGTTTTAATGACGAATTATGAGGTTATGAAAAATACAAATTGTGTAAGATTTGATGTATATGATTACTTTATTATTCCCAAGTTATGATTTGATATGGTGAATTTTATATTTCTACCATAAGTTGATATTTCAAGTGTTTTCAAGATATGATTTATGGAACTTTGAATCGTCCAATATTGGTATACATAATAGCCTTATTATCTTGTTTTCTTGAATTGATATTTTATGCCATAAATTGCATACCACTACTATGAAATTATTTTTTTGAGGATTCTTGATATAAGAGTCATGATTTGAGTTACATTACAACATACAAAATCTTAATATGATTTGAAGCTTTTAAATGCTTTTCAAAAGCTATTGTCATGATTTGAATATTAGAATGAAAGAATGATCATTTGAGAATATTATTTTGCATCCGCAGAGTCGGGATAATTTATATTAATTTTAAGCTCGCAGAGATGAAATGTTGTGTTATTGATACCATGTTGATGTTGAGGAAAATTAAAATGTTTTGAGCTAATAAAATGTGTTGAGTTAGGAATCCACAAATTGATATGATCTGATAAATGAGAAATAGATTTGATTTGATCTTTATGATAGACCCTTGCGATGTTGTGGTGGATTTCCAAAGAGATTTGATTTGGTCTTTATGATAGACCCTTGTGATGTTGTGGTAGATTTCCTAACGTGTTCTGAGCTAGTCGGGGAGTATTACTTAGGATCGAGAGGGAAATTTGGTATTTCCCCAAACCTATGTGCCACCGTAGGGTTGTTGATGATGATATTATTGGCCAGAGAGCCTAATTGTGATTATGAAAGCTTTAAGGTTATACTCCCTGGAAAGAGTACAACACTCCCGCCAATGGGAGTGCTCTCCCTAGGAGGGCAAATGTTTGTATTCCATGCGGCTCACGTGGGATTGTCGGTTATAGGAAACTCCCCTGTCCATAAGAGTATATTTCTTGAACTATCGAGTCGCTCCGAGTCTTGAGTTGATGAGTTTGGTTGTCTATGATGAGTCATGAGAATTTATGACGAATATTGATTATTTATGATGATTTATGGGATTTTACTTATGTTTTCCTCTCTATAATATTATGAGAAGTATGGATAGTAAAATTCAAGTCATATGAGTCTTCATTTTCCGTACGCATGTTTTACAAAATCAAAGATATTATTCAAATTATTGCGTACACCCCTACATATTCAGTTGCTTATGAGGAGTCATGGTGAGTTATGTAACTACTTCCCAGTTTCTATGTCAGTATAAATCTTCAGGAGTCAGGGGTGTGAGATTATTCGATTGATCAGTGTTGGTATCCTGTGATTCAGTAATGCAGTACCCCAGTACAGTAGTGAGTTCTGAGGACAGTAAAATGGTATCCGAACTGTGGTATCTGGAGTCGTTATAACTGTTATAGTGGTTGTGAACTGTGCATTCATATGTGTGTACTCATTCGTTATTCTCATGATTATTCTGTTGATTAAATATTTATGCATAAGCCTTTGCATTTAGCCTTCCCTGCTTGATACTCAGTACATCTTAGTACTGACGCATTCGCACTATGGTGTTCTTTTATTTTGGGGCACCATAGGTTAAGAGGAGTGAAACTTGGAGCATCTTAGAAGTCACTTGTATAGCAGCAGTGGGTGCAGCAGTGAGTCCTCATTATTCGAGGATGTTGTTATTATAGTATTTGATTTTAGTAGACGGAGTTAGTTGGGAGAATTGTCCCTTCAACTCCATAGTTCAGGCAGTGTAGAGGCTTTTCAAACAGATGTCTTAGTGTGTGGTTTAAGGTATTGTATATTTCTAGATGTTTGAACCTTATGGAAAGTGTTAGCCAATTTTTGCATGTATTTTATTATATTATGCAGTGAACAGGTACAAATATTAGAAAAAGAGTTAGCTTGTTGTCCTTCGGGATCATAAGCACCGTGTGGCATTCCGGTTCTTTGGAATCGGGGCGTTACAAACTTGGTATCAGAGCCTAAGGTTCAAAAGTGTCCTAGGGAGTCTGAAAAGCCGCATCTAGTAGAGTCTTGTACAAGAGTGTGTTGCGCGCCACATTCATGTACGGGAGGCTATGGGATATTTAGAAGAGTTTTCGTTCGTTCATGATCTAGATCGTGCTATAGCAAGATTTTTCCAAGAGAGTTATGTTGACTCTTGTAATGATCTACTTATGTTAGATTTAACTTACTCTTAAGGTAACAGAAGTAGTGAAGCCAAAGTCTTTCAGATAGAACTTTCTCTGACGGTCCCCGCAGATAGTTTCGGGACAGTCTTCTCTAAAGTGAGTAGAGTATGCCTTATGGGGTTAGCTATTTATATGGTGAATAAATAGGCTTGAAATTATATATGTAAGAATCTAAGTGTAGAAGTTGGGAATTATATGTGTTGATTGATAGAGATATAGCTGTGATTCTCATGGTGTGGAGAAGTATCAGTTTAACAGATGTGATATTTGAAGGCTAGAATGAGAATAGTATGTTTATTAAAGATTTGTGGATATTTATGTTATGTTTTAGAAGCTAAGCTTGAATCTTTGAAGAATGTAAGTTTGTGGACTCCAAACTAAGTATTAAGATGTGAGTGTGGTATTAGTAGCCTATGAAGAAATTGAAGCAGATAATGTGTTTAGTGAGACAAGTAGGTGTTGAAAAGAGTGTATGTATATGATGATGATTGTAGAGACTAAGGAAAGATAAGAGTTGTATTCCAAGAAGTAGCATTGGTATTGAATTTATGTTTTCAGGTGTAGTCTTTCTGGATGAATTAAGTTATCATTTTGTGCACCGTTGTGCCTCAGACTCTAGAGTACATTGGTTGTAGTTCATTTTGAGGTGTAGCCAAGTGTTCAAAAGTGTCTGACGATGACTTAAAGCTGAGAGGAGAATGATAGAGAAAGTGACAAGTTAGTCCCTCAGAATCTGGTAGTGGTGCCAGTAGGTATGGAAAAGCAGTAAAGGGAGACAGTTCCCGACCAATTCTTATTTCAGTGAAATATGTCTAGAGGGACCTTGGGTCCCAATGGGGAGATACCCCATAATGTTATAATAATTGCATGTCCATGCTCTTTCTATGATGTTAACATCATCGTTCATTGCATTTCTAGTTATGCTTTTGAGAATTTGGTATATTAGGTATATTCGTATTTAATATGCACGTTCAATAGAAAGGAACTCGAATCGTGGGCATGTTTGAACATGTATTGAAGATTGGTTGGGTTATGATTCTGTGCATTTGAGATGCATGTGTGTTGTGAAAATTTACCCATGAGTGAGTTGTTGAATGTTTTATGCGATAGATGTGTATGACTAGTGAACGTACGCAGAGTATTGGTTGCTTCAGTCGTGTGGTTATGTTTTGAGATGAGTTGCTGTCTTGAATAAACCCATTCGATTACTATTCTTGATCTGGCCTTCACATTCGAGGATGAATGTTTCCAAGGGGGAGATGATGTAATACCCCGGAAAATTTTTCGCCAAAATTTTGTGCGTAAACTTATTGGATCCTATCTTTGAGAATGATTTATAATTTTTGTGTGTGTCATTTCTTGGATTTCGACCCACCATTTCGTAGAGCATCGAATAATATTTCAAACAATATGTGGATCACCTAGAACGGACACTCGAACGATGAGTTACGACCATTCTGATCAAACTACGACCATTCCGATCGAACTGAGAACAGTAAAATGTGCAGGAAAAAAAATACTACAGCCAGGCAATTTTTTTGGTCAACTTCAAACGATCATAAATCCTTGTACATATTGAAATATGTGAGCTTCTATATATTAACGGAAAGCCCTGAGAGTCTTCTTTCCAATAAAATTGGTTTCATCCAATTTGGACATCGGAGTAAAAAGTTATGGCCAAATTACTTCAGCCTATTGGATAGATCTCTGAAGGACAGATTCGGGTTTTATTTGTTTCTTAGGGGCATTTTGGTCTTTCACCACTCTTTTAAACCTCTATAAATACCCCATTCAGCTGAGAACTTGTATTATTTTCCTCTCATTTCTCTTATATGTATATATATATATATATATATATATCAAGTTAGGGTTAGGGTTTTGGATTGGGGGAAATTAATTGGAGGCTTTGATTCAAGAATTCCTTCCATCAATCTCTTCCGGCCATGAAATCTAAGGTATGCAAGTGTTTATCTATGGACTCCTTTCGTCCATAGAGTCCACGAATCCCTTTTTAAAAGTACAAGTTATGTATGTATGTATATATATATATATATAATATGATTATGCATGTTGGTTGATATATATATATGTGTGGTGATAGTGTATATTGGTTGATACATGCATGTGATGATTATGTGTGTTGGATGAGATATATGGGGTGGCGGAAAACATGAGAATTTGACGAATTCACCAATGCCTAAAAGTGCATGTAAGGTGTTTATGGAATTGTCTAAGAGGCTATAAATTTACATTCTTAGGATATAATAAGTTCTAAATGACTAGACTACTTTCTATGTATACATTCAACATGAACTCCATGTTATTGTCTAAAATTGGGGATGTTGCGTGGAAGGCTTATGATATGGTTGTAAGTGCGGACGAGGGATTTAGTTGGTGGAATTAAGATGAATGATGGTGTTGTAGCACATGTAATTGTTCTTACTGACCTATGCCTAAATGGTGCATGCAAGGTAATTGTAAAAATGCCTAGTTAAAGAAGAATGGATCGTATGACCCCTTGTGATCGAAGTGATGAGTTCATACCATACTTTCATGATACGTGTTTATTATGATGCTTGAGGGAAATGGTAAGGCCATTAGGCTACGCTAAGTATGAAATGTCTAATTATGGGTCGAATTGCATATATCAAGATCTTAAAGAAAAGAACTTTGAGAAGTGAACCCTGATGTGTTGAATGTATGTTATTTGTGTGTATCCCAATTGGATGAACTATGTTATATTGTATTCTTCCTTAACCATATGCATCCTTGTTGAATGATCTACGATGTAATGGTATGAGATCCCAATACTTGTATATGAATATGATCTTCAAATGATTGATGTGTATGAGTATGCATTGTTGTATACTATGTATTACTTATGTTGTTGATTGTTGGGGGTACATATGCCCGAAATAGTCTGCTGTTCTAGAGCTGAGTCAGTTCCGCGATAATCTTAGTCGTGCTACGATAGATGAATTTCCGATGATTTGAGAACTTAACAGAAATTTCGTGAGAACTTAGTATGTGGGGTTTTAAACAAGAATATATTTTCATTCTTGTGCCCAAAGAATTGATTTTATCATTGAAATTTCATGATTTTGTAAAGTGGGTAAATACCCAATATGTTTTAATGATGAATTATGAGGTTATGAAAAATATAAATTGTGTAAGCTTTGATGTACATGATTACTTTATTATTCCCAAGTTATGATTTGATATGGTAAATTTCATATTTCTACCATGAGATGATATTTCAAGTGTTTTCAAGATATGATTTATGGAACTTTGAATCGTCCAATATTGGTATACATAATAACCTTATTATCTTGTTTTCTTGAATTGAGATTTTATGTCATAAATTGTATACCACTACTATGAAATTATTTTTTTGAGGATTCTTGATATAAGAACCATGATTTGAGTTATATTACGACATACAAAATCTTACTATGATTTGAAGATCTTAAATACTTTTCAAAAGCTATTGTCATGATTTGAATATTGGAATGAAAGAATGATCATTTGAGAATATTGATTTGTATCTACAGAGTCGGGATGATTTATATTGATTTTAACCTCACAGAGACGAAATGCAGTGTTATTGATACCATGTTGATGTTGAGGAAAATTAAAATACTTTGAGCTAAAATGTATTGAGTTAGGAATCCACAAATTTATATGATTTTATAAATGAGAAAGAGATTTGATTTGGTCTTTATGATAGACCCTTGCGATGTTGCGGTGGATTTCCAAAGAGATTTGATTTGGTCTTTATGATAGACCCTTGTGATGTTGTGGTGGATTTCCTAACGTGTTCTGAGCTAGTCGGGGAGTATTACTTAGCACCGAGAGGGAAATTTGGTATTTCCCCAAACCTATGTGCCACCGTAGGGTTGTTGATAATGATATTGTTGGCCAGAGAGCCGAATTGTGATTATGAAATCTTTAAGGTTGTACTCCCTGGCAAGAGTACAACACTCCCACCAATGGGAGTGCTCTCTCTAGGAGGGAAAACATTTGTATTCCATGCAGCTCACGTAGGGTTGTTGGTTATAGGAAACTCCCCTGTCCATAAGAGTATGTTTCTTGAGCTATCGAGTCGCTCCAAGTCTTGAGTTGATGATTTTGGTTGTCTATGATGAGTCATGAGAATTTATGATGAATATTGATGATTTTATGATGATTTATGGGATTTTACTTATGTTTTACTCTCTATAATATTATGAGAAGTATGGATAATGAAATTCAAGCCATGTGAGTCTTCATTTTCTGTACGTATATTTTACGAAATCAAAGATATTATTCAAATTATTGTGTGCACCCCCAC